>NW_028270162.1:16859489-17154489 GCF_037043375.1 Chiloscyllium plagiosum | reverse complement strand
TAGGTTTTGTTGTTGAAGGTGAAGTGGGTGGTAAGGCATAGGTCCATTACCTTTCCCGATTATTGTCCTTGCTGAAGACATTGGTGGTTGGTGTATTTGTCTTTGGTTCTTCCAATAGTGTAGTCAGTATTTCCTTGGCCAGGTTGATATTCATAAATAGGTCTGTTACATCAAAGGAGACCATTGTTTCATCCTCTTCTATCTGGTGTCTTTGGTCTTCAGGGTAGCGAGACTATGAGTCTGAGGGGGGCTCAGAATTTTGGGTAATCTGTAGAAGCATGGTGTGTTGGACCTGTCTGGTTTCAGTTTTTGGAAGTCAGTCTTATTTATTTCTCCAGATTTCTGAAATTTTTTTGAGTAGGGCTGTGTATTCGATTCCCTCGTTGTGGGGTCAGTTCTATCGCCTCTTGTTGGTATCTGCAAGCAGTGCATCTGCTTTCTCAAAGTAGTCTCTTTTGATTTAAAATGATTGTCAAGCATCCTTTGCCTGCAGGAAAGATAACAATATTTTTATCTTTTTTTTAGTCCTTCTCGTGTTTTCCTTTTGCGTATTGAGCGTACTGCCTTCCTTTTTTCCTGCTTAATGTTGGTGCGACTATCTCCTGATGGTTTGCTGGGTTTCGTCTTGTGAGCTCATTGTCTTTCAGTGTTGTTTCTAATGCAGTGAATAAATCTTTCTTGTCCGCATCCTGGAAGTTGTAATTTAATTCTCTTTCTAAGACGGCTTTTTCTGTGTCTGTTAAGGGTCAGTCAGATAGATTTTTTTTTAAAATCCATGCTTCTGTGTGGATAAAGGACACCACTTCGACTAGGACAACATATCCATCCTAGGACAAGCCAAATAGACACGCCAGAATTCCTAGGAGTATGGCACTCCAACCAGAGTTCTATCAATAACCACATTGACTTGGATCCCATTTACCAACCCCCGAGAAAAAGAACAGGAAATGACATCACCAGCCCAAGGAAACCTAAACCCTTAAATAAGATGTGGGCCATACCACCAGTGACTTACTGGAGGCTCGCTGATGATGTTACCGAGTATGGTGACCAAATGTCTGAAAACCAACCTTTTAGCTCAGCGAGTAAACTTATATCCATATTGTCTCTTATTGGCAATGGTCATTGATTGGTGTTTGTGTGGGACAAACGTTACTTGCTATTTGTCAGCCCAAGCCTGAATATTGTCCAGATCTTGTTGCATTTGAACATGGACTGCTTCAATATCTGAGGAGTTGCAAATTGTGCTGAGCATTGTACAGTCATATAATGTAACTGACAACTAGATTCACATTTGAAAATGAGTGATCTTTTGACTTCCATAGAGATCCAGAGGGGCACTGGTTTCGCTTTGTGAATTGTTTTCTATCTATTTTTGCAGGGGTTTGAAGTTCATACAAGTTATGCTGCAAAGCATCGCAGATGGGGAGCGGGATGAATCAAACCCAAACTTCATTCGAGTCAATGCCACAAAAGCATATGAGTTGACCTTGAAGAAGTACCACAGCTGGTTTGTACAAAGACTTTTTACTGTGAGTGTTTTTTGCATTCACTCTTCATTATTTTGCAAGTACTTAGACATGCTGCAACTATATTTGACCACCATTTCCAGGAAGTGAAAATGCATAAATTG
The DNA here is from genome assembly GCF_037043375.1 of Chiloscyllium plagiosum. Taxonomy (NCBI): domain Eukaryota; kingdom Metazoa; phylum Chordata; class Chondrichthyes; order Orectolobiformes; family Hemiscylliidae; genus Chiloscyllium; species Chiloscyllium plagiosum. The sequence goes on along the minus strand of NW_028270162.1, from coordinate 17,152,856 downwards.
GCTTTTGGATTAATCTTTTGTGGATTCATGCATACAGACTGACCGTTTTTCTGCTGGCTTCTAGGTAGATCTAAGGGATCACCCTTTTATCTCAGCACCTTTTCAAGGTGGACGGGACAATCAGGAAATTCTGTTCCATCGTAATTGTTTCAAGTAGCAAGTTTTCAACAGAGTTGCAATAGTCCTGATTCAAACATACAGATTGAAATAACTGCCTAAACTTTTTAAATTTTTCCCTTAACTAAAGAGTATGGAATTATTAATGCAATTCATGGCTAGCCCTACCCAATGCGGATGACCATTTGGAGTCAAGGGCAATTGGGATGTGTTAAGATTTTGAAGTATTGACTGCAGCATGTGGCCTAACCATTTCTTTTCCTTTTGCAGGTTGCAGTTTATGCAGCTCCATCTAAATCAGACTTTATGAAGGCCCTGTCGAAGGGCAGAGAGGTGAAAGAAGAAGAATGTGTAGAGAAAATCAGGCAATTTTTAGTCAACTTCACTGTGACTATTGACGCAATCTATGAGATGTACACCAAAATGAATGCAGAGTTGGATTATAAGGTTTAACACTTACACTGTCTACCTTTCTTGCACTCTTCTCAGCAATAAATTAGCTAATCACTGTGATTTTGATAACTTTTTAGGTTGCTGTTTCTACAGGGTAATGATCATTAACCAGCAGTAATTGGTGTGGGATCCGGGCAGAAGAGATACTAAGATGGTCTGTTCTCCTGAACTTTAACACTGTAATCACATTCATTTGAATCAAAATGGATTAGATCCATCCATTCCCTACATTCTACCAGCTATTGGTTTCTTTGATTTGATGGTATAGGATGTATGATTTTCTCATGTGAATTTCCTTTGCTTGTATTAACAGATCATATAACACAACTATAGGGTTTTTATAAGTTTACTCCCAAAAACATTTGTAATTTTTGGTCAGGAACTGTGTGGCCTTTGATTTATAAAGGAAACCTTGAGGTCAATGCGAAAGCTCAGCTTATAAATGTTTAACTTTTTAAAAAAAAAATTCAGGAGAAAAGGCTGACATCCAGTAATTTAAACCAACTGTTCATGCTGATTAAATGAAACCATGTCCTTTTTTCCTGAATCCTATTTGGATGAACGGCAACTCAAATGTCAAATTCCAGCACACTAATCCATTTATTGTCTCTCCTTTTTTCCCTCTATTGGAGCTGATCTCTGCCAGGATATGGTACAAGTGGCAGTATCTTGCCCAGGTTACTATCTAGATGCATACTGGCTGGGCTCTGGAGGGATGTTGCACGTAGCACGTGCTCAGATGTAGTTTCCACTTAGCTCAAGTTGCCAAGTAGTAATTCAGCATAGAACCTCTGCCTGTGTTTTCTCTTCCTCAGCTCTCTCACATCCTCAAAACAATGGAAGCTGAATCCAAAAAAAAATGCCTGTCAAAGGTTAACTAATTTGGCACAGACCTGGCATGCTGCCTATGACATTCCATTATGACTGGTTCAATTCTGTTAAACCATCGCACAGTTCTTGTCCTTTTTCTAATTAAATAAAATGATGAAAAATGAGTTGCAGTATGTACAATTTAGAAAATTCTGTCTGGATCAATTCAGAAATCCTCCAGCAAGTAGAGCATTTCTTGGCTTTGTGAACAAAGGGTTGTTAGGGACTTGATCATTGAGATTAAAATTGTTGCTTTTTTTATTCCGCCTGTCTTATTTGGTCTGGTCATTCCCCTTTTATTTATTAAACCTGCACAGGATCTCCAAAATCAGCCACTGATTTTTAATTTGAAATGGCTCTAACATTTAGTCAGAGGCATGGGGGCTGTGGGTCCTGTAGATGAGGACACTCTCTTTTTTTGATCTGTACCAGTAAAGCTAAAACAAAATGTGGACAAATAAGTTTAAACCAGGTCTGAAGTGTTTTTTGTTTAAGGAAGTAGTAAGCTGAATCCAACAGTTTTTAATAAATTCAAATTGTCCTTTTCTAATTTTGAACTTTAACCATTTTAAATACTTTATCACCATGTGAAGAGAGAGCCTTGCTATTTGTTTGTGTGCTGATTGTATGTGATTCGGTGTTGCTTGTCTGTATTCCTCTTATCTTGCTGAGTTCTCCCATCTTGCAATGCAAAATGTATATTTCAGTTCCAGGTTTTACTAGCTCCCTATGGTAGCCAGTTCACACTCTGCTCTGTGTGGTAATGTAGTTTTGATTAACTGGAGAAATTCTGTGCAAGGTAACTAACTAACTAACTGGTCCAGTTTTTAAATATGTTGCAAGATTTTTCACCATCCAATTATTTTTGTTTAATCAAGAATATGGTCCCTCAATGACTCTTTCCAACCTGAGCCTCGCCAGTCAGACTTAGACAAAAGCAGTGATTACATTTGAAACTTCCTGTTCTGTTTTTAGTTTGACAACAGATGGTTCCTTTACCCATTCAGCATTAGGAGAACTGTGAATTTGTGTGTATGTTGTCTTAACTTTTATATTCTTCAAGCTGTAACTATTAAGATGAATTACCACTCAGGATTGTTGCTCATGGCAAAAAACTATTGAATGCTCCTGTCTCACTCGCATAAAAGAGGTAGATAATTCAGCATTAACTTGATCACATTTTGGAGGCAGATAATGAAGTAGTGGTTCTCTTGGTGAAATGTAAAATTAGTGCAATAAAAAAGTTTTTGAGATGGAAAAATAACTTGAGAAGAGGAAGCTTTGTATCTAGCAGTTGTATCTATAATTGTTTGATTGTGAAGACTTGGAAAAGTCTTGCATGCCTGAAAACCAATATTGCTCATTTTAAGCACAAAGTTTACAGAATATATATGAAAGGAAAGAAAGAACAATAGTACCTTTTTTGTTCCTGCAACTGTCAGATTTGAGGAAAAATATAAATTTCTGGCAAATTATGTGTAATTTTACCTGAATTGAGCACAACTGTGTTTTGTTTTGGTATCAGTTGAAGGACCAGAAGGATGGACTGCACAGTGGTATATACTCAGGATTGTGGCTCATGGTATGGTGGCTCAGTGGTTAGCACTGCTGCCTCTCAGCACCAGGGACCTGGGTTCGATTCCAGACTTGGGCGACTGTCTGTGTGGAGTTTGCACATTCTCCACGTGTCAGTGTGAGTTTCCTCCGGGTGCTCCGGTTTCCTATCAAGGTCCAAAGATGTGCAGGTTAAGTGAATTGGCCATACTAAATTGCCCATCATGTTCAGGGATGTGTAGGTTAGGTGCATTAGTCAGGGGTAAATGTAAAGTAGTAGGGTAGCAGAATGGATCTGCGAGGGTTACTCTTCGGAGGGTCGGTGTGGACTTGTTGGACCAAAGGGCCTGTTTCCACACTGTAGGGATTCTATGATAGTAGTAACTGAAACTTTGGTGCCATCTCATTGCTGCTTATTTTAATGATGTTTTTTTTATTTTAAACCTGGGCAAACCAGAAATCTAAGACCATATTTTAAATTGTACAGAGACCAATTAGCTGCAATTGTTTGAAATTAATGGAATATTCAAAGATAAATGAAGCTTTATTTGATTTTGGGGTAAGGAAAGAGGGTTTCTGCTCAATAGTCTCCCAGTCTTTCCAGTGAACTGCTTCCTTAGAAATATGTAATTCTAATATGTTTGATGTTGAAGGATGTTTGGACTGTTTCAGTTTGGGGCCATGTGCAATGGCCTTTGCATATTCTGATATGCTTATTGACTTTGCCGATCTTCTGTGCTTTTATATTGTGTTGGTTTAATGAAGTTCATTTTTCCTTTGGATTTGTTAAAGAATAATGGAATAGATAGTGAAGTTAGGGAAATCTCACTAATGCCATTCTTTTTGAACCATTACTTTTATAAGCATTAGGCATGACAGTTTTAACTGTAAAAATTGCAGTTGTTAAATTTTGTGGACCCCCACCCCCAAAACCCTGCTGCCACTTCCACCTCACTTAGAACTTTTAGCTTTAAGTATCTAAGCTTGTCAGGAGGGTAGCTTTGTGTGTCCTTTCCCTCACTCTGCCCATCTCTGAAAGCTAGTGCACTCCCCTCCGTCTTCAGTTCCAGTGTTTTCCCTGCACAAGTATCTGTGCTCTATGGTAAGGGAGCTGCTGAGAATTATTCTGATGGATTTAGGTTTCAGGTGATGTATGTGTAGCCAGAATTGGTAAGGCAGTGTCAACATTTGCATTGTAATTAAACAATGAATAATACAATTAACTGGACATGTGCAATATTTTTGACCTTGTGCTAAAACTGAACTGAAACTGACCTGAATGTGGACACTTACTGAGTTTTATTGCCAGTTGGCTGAGGGTATGACTACTTTTGGGAAAGCAAGTTTTTCACTGACTTTAAAATCACTGACACCATCCATTTATTTCTATCTGCACTGATTAGTGCATTAGCTTATGGCATTGCTAATGACACTGGGTTTGCTACATGTTACACATTTTTACCATACATTGCAAGGTGGCAACCAATCCTCAGTGCATGGTAAGCTGATCAGCATCTGACAGGGGTGAATTAATGTTTCAGATGGGTTTGTTCATCAGAACATGATTGATCATCCCAGAGATGTTCTTTCTCAGAGTTGGACAAGGTTGCCAGTTGATGAAGAGCTACTTTTTCAGAATAATCTTTTGACCTTAACTGTTTGATGTTGAAAGCTGTAGTGCGATGGTAGTGTGGTTGGTATTCTAATAGGAAGAAATCACATGGGGACCTTCATCTGAATCTATGCTTTGGCTCAAATATTAAAATTTGTTTTGGATACTGTTGCTTGTCTAGTGCATTCTTTCCTTCAAATTTTTAAATACTTATGTGTTTTCCATTTGTTTTAAAGCTCCTGGTTAAAATGATCAGAAATGTCTTGTTTCTGGTGTCGTCTAAACCTGCTTCCTGCACCACTGTCTTCTGATGCACTGCAGACAGGGTGCTGTAACCTTGGCACAGAGCAATGAAATGTTCCAAAGACAAAACAACAAGATCTGTGGCCATTTTGTTTTGGACCAGTTAGAATTCTTGAGCCAGTTAGAATTATTTTTAGACTTGCTTTGTAATTTATACTTTTGTGAAAAGTTATAAATACTGCAGGAAAGTGTCCCCAAATTAAAATTCTGTTATTGATTTATTTCCTGTAATCAGATGCTTTGATAATTGATAAACATGCTGCAGTTGTGCCTGGACCATAAATTAGCAGCCATAGTATTTGTGCATGAACAGCAACAAAACCTACTAGCTATTGGAGTGGACAGGGAGTGAGAACAGCTAGAGGTCTGAATAAATTAACCTGTTGTTTCAAGTAGTCAATGTATATTTTTCTTTTTGAGGTCAGAATGTGATGTCAGATCCTAAATTTCATCAGGGTTGGCTGGGGAGGTGTGTGGTGGTTCAGATCATAGACTTCAACTGCTTGAGGTAATGATTCATTTTCGCTTCCTGTCTGCTCCCTGTCATCCTGCTGCCTTTTCATACTGTCCCTCTTATTATTTCGGGAATGTGCTGTTGTTTATTCTACTATGTTAATAATTGCAATCGGAGTGTGGTATCTGTAAAATAAAATGAATATTGTATTTGAGTATGTCTTTTACTACCTTGAGTGGAACATGGGCCTTAAACATCCAATCTTAATGTTCATAAACTCTCACTTTTGGACACTTTTTTTTGTTTAAATTTGTTGATTGTTGAACTGGTTTTGGAATTCTCTTTGTGCATAAGATCTGTAAATTTTAGATTTATTTTTGCCAGATTCTATCCAGTCTTAGACCATGTTTATAAATTGTGTTCAACTTGAGTGAAGGATTCCTGTTTGTTCCTTTTTTTCATATTGGAGAATGCACTATGAAGGGGGGAGTCTCAGCATTAGCATCCAATGTCAAGTTGTATCCTTTTTGCAATCTTACCCTCCCTCTTCCCTGGAAAAAATTACATTTTCTTTGAAATATAATATGTATTATGGACACCACCTTTTTCAGTACCATACCCAGAGGGACATTCTACTCCTGAGTTTGGAAGAAATTGACTGACAGATTACTGAACCATAAGGGGCACAGTGTTGCCTGATCTGTCCTTAGAAGACACTTGGGCACAAACATTTGCCAGCAGAATTTGCTCATCAAGACTGGAAACTCCTGGAGTTCTATACAAATACGTTATACTCAGATTTCCAGGCCGTCTTGTTGCCTCAGCTATGATTTGGCTAAGGCAGCACAGCCCTTGTTTCACCCTGTTTCACTTTGTTTGTTAATGCTCCGTGTAGTGCATTTGCTGACAGAGAAACTAAAATGCATTCAGGTTTGTGTTTTCTCTCAGTTGAAAATGGATTATAATTATTTTTTTGAAGGAGTTCTGATGGAGAGATTTTCTTAACTTGAATCCTAAAATGTCTTATTTTAAAAGTTTATCTCCGGTCAGATTAGTACAATTGTTTTAACTATAATAAAATCTCAAGCCTATTTTGTCAAAATGGTGTATAGTGTTATGATTTTGTTGAAATAACATCTAGGAAAGAAACTTGTGCATTTATATAGTGTCCTTTGCACATATTTTCCTTTCTCCATCTCTCTGAATTGTTACATTTTCCAGCACTCTGACTGTCTGCGTATCTCTTCACTTCCTCTTGCACCCCTGCCAAAAAACTAGACCTTTGTTGGTGGGGTTGTAAAACTATATGACTAGAAGAGGTGGCTTTGATTTAAGTGTCTCATTTTGAAGAATACCACTTCAGGCAATGCAATATTCCTGGAAAATCTCCCTACTTTGTGCTGTAGTTCTAGAGGAACATTTCAGCCTATAATCTTCAGATTTTAACTGCATTCGTTGGTGACCAAATTATGTTGGTGTAGTCTATCTGCAATTCTCCTGTGATCCTGGTAACAAGTTCTGTCTGACAGTGATATATAGAAGCCACTAAGATCTGAGTCTTAGAATCTTCGAGACGTACAACTTGGAAACATACCCTTCAGTCCAACTTGTCCATGCTGACCAGATTAATTAATCTTGTCCCATTTGTCAGCATTTGGCCCATATCCCTCTAAACCCTTCCTATTCATATACCCATCCAGATGACTTTAAATGGTGTAATTGTACCAGCTTCCACTTCCTCTGGCAGCTCATTCCATACACACACCAACTTCTGCGTGAAAACGTTGCTCCTTCGGTTTCTCTTAAATCTTTTGCCTCTTATCTTAAACCTGTGCCCTCTAGTTTTGGACTCCCCCACCCGATGGAAAAACCTTGTATGATTACCCCTTCCATGCTGCTCATGATTTTATAATTCGGAGATGTCAGTGTTGGACTGGGGTGTACAAAGTTAAAAATCACACAACACCAGGTTATAGTCCAACAGGTTTAATTGGAAGCACACTAGCTTTCGCAGCGACGCTCCTTCATCAGGTGATTGTCATGATTTTATAAACCTGTATAATTTTTAAATCTCTGCGAAATTAATAGATCTATACTGGGGGAGGTAAACCTCTGATTAAGAAACAGCAGGCTGTGGGAGACTGATAGTATTTGTCTGCTGCAGAGGCCAGCATATTTAATAACAATCTTAAGAACACAATAATGTTCATCAAGTGTCAAAAATAATAATAACAGGCTGTGGATAGGACTGTAAACTAAATAGTGGGGGTTGGGAGGAATGGTGGTGGATGTTTCCATAAATTTTCCATGCAACTGAAACAATTAGTGGTGGGTGCTCACCAGAGGTTAAAGTTTCCACAAGGAATATGGAAAAGGTTAGCAATCTAGCTTCAGACACAGCAGATAAGGGGACATCTATGAGAAGGGGGTGGGGACAGTTAACGCAGGATGAATGTATTGTAATTACATGCACACAGTATGCAAAACAAGGTACATGAGCTTAAAACGCAGAGTGAAATTGGCGGCTATAATATGAGTATCACAGATGCGGCTGCAAGGGGATCAGGGCTTGGGAATTAAATATCCAAGGATTCACATCCTTCTGAAAGGACAGGCAGATGGCCAGAAGGGGTGGAGTTGCCTTGTTTGTAACACATGAAATTAAATCAATAACAAGAAGCAATTGAGTCAGAAGGCATAAAATATCTGTGGGTGGAGTTGACAAACTGCAAGGATAAAGGACCACGATGGAAGTTGTGTACAGGCTTCCTTGCAGTAGTCAGGATGTGGGGAAGAAAATAAGTTGGGAGCTAGAAGAGGTGTGTAAGAAAGGCACTAGTACAATAATCACGGGGACTTTCAGTATGCAGATGAACTAGGAAGATCAAGTTGGTGGTGGATCTCAAGAAAAGGAATTTGTGGAACGTCTGAGATGTGATTTGTTTTGGAGCAGCTTGTGGTACAGCCCGTTTAGGGAACAAGCAATTCTGGATTTAGATTACTTAGTGTGGAAGCAGGCCCTTCCGCCCAACAAGTCCACACTGACGCGCAACCAACCAAACCCATTCCCCTGCACCTTACACTACATGCAATTTAGCATGGCCAATTCACCTAACCTGCATATTTTTGGACTGTGGGAGGAAACCCACGCAGACACTGGGAGAATGTGCAAACTCCACACAGTCAGTCGCCTGAGGCGGGAATTGAACCAGGGTCTCTGGCGCTGTGAGGCAGCAGTGCTAACCACTGTGCCACCCACATTTAGTAATGTGTTCAGGCAAGAATTGATTAGCGAGCTGAAGGAGTGGAGACCATAATATGATAGAATTCAGTCTTCAGGGTGAGAGGGAGAGGATTGAATCGGATGTAACAGTATTACAATTGAGTAAAGGTAACTACAAAGATGTGAGGGAGGAGCAAGCCAGAGTCGATTGGAAGGGAAGACAGTGGAGTTGCAATGGCAAGGGGTTTCTGGGGATAGTTTGAGAGGCGCAGCAGAAATTCATCCCAAGGAACAAGAAACATGCTAAGGGGACAAAAAGATAACCATGGCTGACAAGGGAAGTCAGGGACAGCAAAAAAGGAAAAACATACAATGTGATGATGATTAAGAAAGCCTTTTTAAAATCTAGAAAGGATAAATGAAAAAAGCAATGGGAGTGGGTGGGGGAAGAATTTGAAATATGAGTAAACTAGTTAGTAATATATAAAATAAGATTGCAAGCTTTTTAAGCTATCTAAAAGGTAATAGACGCAAGAGTGGACATTGGACCATTGGAAAATGGGGAACAGAGGAATGGCAGAGGAGCTGAGTAGGTACTTTGCATCAGTTTGCAGTGGAAGACACCAGCAACATGGGAATTGGAGGCAGAGGTGAGTGTAGTGGCCATCACTAAAGGACTGATGCTGGGAACACTGAAAAGTCCGAAGGTGGATAACTCATCCGGACCAGATGGACACCTCCGAGTTCGGAAGGAGATAGCTGAGGAGATTGTAAAGGCACTGATGGTGACTTTCAGGAATCACTGGAGTCAGGCAGTGTGCAAGATGACTTGAAAATGGCAAATGTAACACTCTGTTTAAGAGGGGAGGGAGGCATAAGATAAGAAACTGAAGACTGGTTAGCCTAACGTTGATTGTTGGTAAGAGTTTTGAGTCCAATATTCAGGATGAGATCGTGGAGTACTTGGAAGGGCATGGTAAACTAGGGAGGTCAAGCTTGACAAATCTGTTCGACCAATTTAGGCTAAAGAGAATCAGTGGATATGATCTATTAGGATTTCCAGAAGGCCTTTGGTGAGGTGCTGCACAGAAGGCTGCTAAATTAGATAGGGCCCTATGGTGTTAGGGGCAAGGTCCTGGCATTAAAATGAGGTTGGCTGAGTAGCAGAAGTGTTATGGACCAGGCTAAAACCCCTCAAGATATATCAAGAAGATAGCCTTGACCCTAACTTTTATCTTACAGGCAAGTGTAAGGCGCAGCATTCCAGATGGAATTCGACTGGTCACACTACCAGGCTGTAAGCAAAACACAGCTTATTCTTACACTGGAGTTAAAACACAAACAAAAGGCAGAAGAATTGGTGTAACATTAACTCTAACTCTATTGGAAAACTTAACAATGATATTATTTAGTTACTAAACAGCAACTGTTCCAGTATAATAACTGCCCATAAACACCCCCTTGGCAAAGGCAAATTCATTAAAATTGATTGTCTCACATGTGATGTTTCTCAAGTCCAGGAGAAAATAACATCAAGAGAAAACTCTGGTAGAGAGGGAGTTATGGCAACTTCTACAACCAACATCAAAACCACACAAAAGCTACTAAAAGATAAACTGAAACGCTGGTTCTGTGGGAGCCTGGGTCCATCCATTTGTACTGCTTTTATTGTTCCAACTAACAAAAAAAATCCCAAGACCTCACAAGCTGTTTACTTTTTTTTTGACTTGAAGAGCCAGCTGGGTACCTATGATTCAACACCTCTCTTCAAAAAACAAACCTGGCCAAAATACACCTCTCAAAGCCATAGTATTGCTGCAGAAGGCAGGGAATAGGGATAAAAGGATCTTTCTCAGGATGTGAACCAATGACTAGTGGAGCTCCACAGGGGTCAGTGTTGAGACCATGACAATTCACGTTATATATTAATGATCTGGATGAAGGAACTGAGGGCATTGGGAGTTCTAGTTCAGGATTTTCTTTCTTTAACATGCAGGTTAATTTGATGGTTAGGAAGATAAGTGCAATGTTGACATTCATTTTGAGAGGACTAGAATACAAGAATGGGGACGCACTGCTGAGGCTGTGTAAAGCACTGGTCAGACTGCATTTAGAATATTGTGAGCAGTTTTAGGTCCCGTATTTAAGGAAGGATGTGCTGGTATTGAAATGGGTTCAGAAGAGGTTTACAAGAATGATCCTGAGAATGAAGGGTTTGTCATATGAGGAACGATTGAGGACTCTGGGTCTGTACTCGGTGGAATTTAGAAGGATGAGGGAGGAATCTGATTTGAAACTCACAGGATACTGAGAGGCCTGGATAGAGATGGTGTTTCCACCAGTAGTCAATTTTCTACTCATTCACTCATTTTCTTCAGAAAATATTTGTTGGGCCAAAGACCCTTAAATCTAACTGCTAACCTAGCTTACTGTTACTTATAATGCGTTCCCTAAATTCATGTGTTTTACAGACTTGGGTATCTTACCCTCTTCAACCTCGGCTTCCTGCTTCTGGAATTTTTTGCACTGACTTCTCAGCATGTTGGCACTTATCCCAACCCTGACTGCTTGGAAATACAGTTCCTTCGCTGTTATGGGTCCTTCCCTCTTCATAAACCTACTCCTGGCTCCCCTGTCTAGTTGTAAACTGAAGTCAGCAAACAAAAGTTTTAATGATCTCATTACAAACATCAGACAGGTGTTTGTAATTATCTCCCAAATTACCTTCATTTCACTCAAATCCCATGATGTTTTGTAAATATTGTTTGAACTTGGTTGTTTTGAATATTCAAAAACACAGGTCAGAGCTTCACATAACAGAGTATAAATTCCATCCTTCTTCCACTTTGGAACCCAGGATTTTAACTAATGCTAATTATGTACACCATGAATGCTAGAGATTCCTAACATCATTTGGCATTAGAGTTAAAAAAAAAATTGCATGTGTGAATGTGCTATTAACATAAATTGCTTTTGGGAAATACCCATTAACAAAGTCCTCAGTAATTATACACTTTAAAACTATATGAGTTTGCACATTCTCCCCATGTCTGCGTGCTCTGGTTTCCTCCCACAGTCTAAAGATGTGCAGGGCAGGTAAATTGGCTATGCTAAATTGTCCATAGTAATAGGTGCATTAGTCAGAGTGGAATGGGTCTGGGTGGGTTACTCTTCGGAGGATCGGTGTGGTCACTTGTTGAGTTGAAGGGCCTGTTTCCACACTGTAGGGAATCTAATCTAATCATATCTCAAAAGATATCTTCCCATAATGTTTTGTAGTTACTAATTCAAAATTTGAGAGGGGGGAGGAGAAGGGCAATGACCCCTTTCATCATTTAAGTAGCTCCCCCAATGAACCCCATCCCCTAATGACACCATCACTCCTCTTCTACCTCTCTGTCTGCAGGCCATGTGTAGTACTGATTTTATTCCCACCATATACTCTGCTTTCTGTCTTTAGCTGCTCGCTAGTGCTGTCTGGTTCTTGGACTTCATTGTACAAGGGACCCCTTTTGTAAGGTGGATTACTTTCTGTTTTTTTTAAAATAATCTTTCCATTGCAGACTTTGAATAATTATTTAAAAATTGTTAAGGTTAGTCTAAATTGTGAGTTGAAAATATCATTGAACTTCATCAGGACAGCAGTAAATGGTGATTGAAGCAATATTCTCTCCACTACTCCCCCCCTTAGAAAAACTGGAAGCATCACAACTTTCTCCATTTTTTGGGGGTTAAAGGAAAATGGCAGGTTTGGCTGAAATTTATTGGGTGGCTTGGAAAGTGCCATGCTATGGATGTTGTTCCTGCTGCCCACTTGCCTGGCCTGGCTCTGTTGCTGTTTCACCAGTGGCAAGAGAGATTTTAAAAGATGTATGTACCTTCAGTTGTTTGGATTTCACCCACAGCCTGGAAAGGGGAGGATCAATCTCACCCCATTGGCCCCCAATCCTTTACCCCACTAGCCTTCTGCATTTCTCACCCCTCACCCACAGCTGAGCCTCAGTTGCCATCGAAACATTTTAAGGTTCAGGTTCCCAGGTAACCTGCAGCCTTCAGGGTTGGCTGCAATCGCTGCAGTGGGTACTGCTCCTGGCCATTTATTTTAGTGAGGGCTGTTTAAATGACTCCAATGCAGCCGGACTAACTTCTGATTCTTTAATACAGCGGTTGGTGACCCTTCCTCCTCTCCTCCACCACCCCCTTCCCTTCCCCACTGCCTTAACATCCGGCCCCCAATGTTTTGCAGATGTAAAACGGGCACCTTTGTTTAAACAGGCGAAAGTTAAGACTGCAGATGCTGGAGAGCAGAGTCGAGAGTGTGGTGCTGGAAAAGCACAGGAGGTCAGGCAGCGTCCGAGGAACAGCAGAGTCGACGTTTTGGGCAAAAGCCCTTCATCAGGAATGCCTGTCATTCCTGATGAAGAGCTTTTGCCTGAAACGTTGAATCTCCTGCTCCTCGGATGCTGCCTGACCTGCTGTGCTTTTCCAGCACCACTCTCTCAGCCTTTGTTTAAATCTCATTCTTCACAATTCCTTTTCACGTGGAATAAATTCAATTGTAATTCTTTCTTTTTAAATATAATTTAAATCTCTTGTTTGTGCCCATCAGTTTTCTCTGACCTCTTCCTCCCCTTACCCAGAGTTGGGCATCGGGAAGATTCATGTATCACTGGCTTCACCAGTAGAGGGAGGCTGGGGAATCTCAACAATCTGAGATTCTCAGTAGCCATGGGAACCTTTGAAGTGAAGGCACCGGCTTTTTCAGAATTTCAAGGGGTGTGGGCGTCACCAGCAAGGCCAGGATTTACCTGTATTACTTAATTGTCTGTGAACTGAACTTTCCAGCGGGTGGTTGAATTAACTGCATTACTATGGGTCTAGAGCCACTTGTAGGCCAGATCAGGTAAAGGCAGCACATTTGTTTCCCTTTGAAGTGAATTAGTTGGGTTCTTATAAACAGTAATTGTCAACTATTATAAGTCTAGATTAAACTCCAACACATTCACTAGGTTTAAATTCTACCTGCTGCCTTGGTGGGATTTAAACTCATATCTCCAGGATATTTGTTTGGGTGCCTGTTCCATGGCATTGCTGTTATTCCCACCATATACTCTGCTTTCTGTCTTTAGCTGCTCACTAGTGCTGTCTGGTTCTTGGACTTCATTGTACAAGGGACCCCTTTTGTAAGGTGGATACAATAGCAATTGTAGCTGTTACAGAATGCATCCCACCAGACTAAGCGACCTTTGAGTGTGAGCAAGCATATTCATTCAATCACATGTGGATCATTCTTTGAACAATCTGAGCTTTTTATGCAATTATCTGAACGGGCCGATTGGAACCTTTGTGTTGCCGAGATGTTGCACTGATGTGTCAGTTAAAGTCTTGGATTATGTCTTAATCTTCTAAAGAACTACAGGATTTCCTGTGGCCATGAAAAACATTAAATAAATATGTTTGTTTATGTGACGCTAACATTGTGAGCAGACGTGTGGCATAGATGAATCTAATGATCAAATGTGATTAAATATTTAAATAATGAATTTGTTTACAACTGAATGGCTCATTAATAAAAAAAAACTATAGTTTTCATGTTGTTGTCATTGAAATCAAGCTCACGAAAAGGATAATTAAACAGTTGTAATTGGTGATCTACCTCTGCCATTTGTGTGAAAAATGCTGAGTTTCCCTACACTTAAACAGTGATTACTTTTCAAAAGTACATTATTGTACCTGAAGAGCTTTGGAATAGCTTTAGGTCATTAAAGGCAATACTATAATTGTTCTTTCCTTCTTTTGTCCTCTCAAACCATCCTTGAAGATGTCAAACCAGTGTGACCAATTGGTCAGGTCTCCAAACAACTCTTCAAGAGTTGTTCATTCCTGATGAAGGGCTTTTGCCTGAAACATCTATTTTCCTGCTCCTCGGATGCTGCCTGACCTGCTGTGTTTTTCCAGCACTACACACTCAACTCTTCAAATGTTGCCTACCCATCCCATATGTGAGGAGAAAGTGAGGTCTGCAGATGCTGGAGATCAGAGCTGGAAATGTGTTGCTGGAAAAACGCAGCAGGTCAGGCAGCATCCAGGGAACAGGAGAATCGACGTTTCGGGCATAAGCCCTTCTTCAGGAATGGGGAAAGTTTGTCCAGCAGGCTAAGATAAAAGGTAGGGAGGAGGGACTTGGGGGAGGGGCGTCGGAAATGTGATACCTATCACATTTCCGACACCCCTCCCCCAAGTCCCTCCTCCCTACCTTTTATCTTAGCCTGCTGGACAAACTTTCCCCATTCCTGAAGAAGGGCTTATGCCCGAAACGTCGATTCTCCTGTTCCCTGGATGCTGCCTGACCTGCTGCGCTTTTCCACCATCCCATATGTGACACAATCTTCATATCAAAAGTTGAACTTATTGCAATCTCAGATCCCATTGAACCTCTGTGAAAACAATCATCCTTGATCCCAAAGAGAGAGACTTGCCGAACTGCAAATACCTTAGAGCCAGCTGAGAAACGGCCATTTCCCACCAGAAGACTGAACCAATTTCAACTGAAATCAAGAGGAAAGATATAAAAATAATTGGGGAATAATTGCAGATGCTGGAAATCTCAAACAAAAACAGAAATAGCTGGAGAAACTCAGCAAGTCTGACAGCAGTGTCAATATTTTGTAAGCAGTAACACTTCTTCAGAACTGGTAAAAAATAACTGGAGGGAGTTTATAGTGAGGAAATTTGCTCTGGCTGCATTCAGCCAGCAGAGGGCATCAGATACCACATAATAGAACTCTGTTAATTCCTGATGCAATGGAAGTATCAAGAAAGTCGAAGTTAAAAATCACACAACACCAGGTTATAGTCCAACAGGTTTAATTGGAAGCACACTAGCTTTCGGAATGTCACTCCTTCATCAGGTGATGAAGGAACGACGCTCCGAAAGCTAGTGTGCTTCCAATTAAACCTGTTGGACTATGACCTGGTATTGTGTGATTTTTAACTTTGTATACCCCAGTCCAATACCGGCATCTCCAAATCAAGGAAGTCAAAAGCTTCTAAAGTAAAGCAGTTACTCCAGAAGCTCAACACTTCCAGAGCTAAGCAAACTCTTTGATTAGTATAGCATTAACCAGTAATATTCAATTGCTGTCTTACCAGAGAAAAATGGCAGTGGTGATCTACAAGTTAAATTGCAGCAACTTGCATAGCACCTCCAAAATGTTGCCATTTGGAGGAAATTGGGCAGCTGATGTATGGGTGCTGCAAGTTCCTCTTCAAGCATTTCACCAATTTTTCATGTGGCACTTAAACCAAGATCCTGGAACTCGGTCCCCAACGGCATTCTGGGTGCACAATCACCACAAGGACAGCAGCAGTTCAAGAAGGTGACTCACTCCCACCTTCTCAAATGTAACAAATGCTGACATTGTCAGTGATGCTTGCAATCCATGAACAAGTAAAAATAAAACTTAGGATAGGGGAAAGAGGTTCATTTCCAGCAAAGAGTTTAATTTGTTAGCACAAAATTCCAAATCTTTAATACTCAAAATTTATATTCAATTTGCTCAGTGGACTCTTCAAGTCAAACATTAATCCCTCATCTCCCCCATGCTCAGAAATGGACATTTCTGTTCTGATACAAACACCTGAACAAGGAACATGAGATGGCCATTCGGTCCTTCAAGCCGGCTCCATCTTTCAATAAGATTGCGGCTGATCTGATTTTAACCTCAATTCTACATTCTTGCATATCTCCATCAATCGTTCTCCCCCTTGGTAATCAGTGATAGGCTGGGACATTTTTCACTGGAGCGTAGGAGGTTGAGAGATGACCTAACAGAGGTTCATAAAATAATGAGGGGTATAGATGAGATGAATGACAGGTAACTTTTCCCTAGGGCGGGGGATTTCAAGACTAAGGTGCATATTTTTAAGATGAGAGGAGAAAGATTTAAAAAAGACATGAGAGACGTTTTTTTAAACAGAGAGTAGTTCATATGTGGATGCGGGTACAATTACAATGTTTAAAGACATTTAGATAAGTACATAAATAAGAAATGTTTGGAGGAATATGGGCCAAGTGCAGGCAGGTGGGGCGAGTTTAGTTTTGGATTATGGATGGCATGGACTGGTTGGACCAAAGGCTCTGTTTCTATGCTATAGGACTTTATGACTCTATAAGAATCTATCTAACACTGCCTTCAAAATATTAAAAAATTCTGCAACCTCTGCCTTTTGAAGAAAGGAATTGCAGTGACACAACCCAAGAGAGAAATAATGCTTTAAATGGGTACTCTCTCAACTTTAAACTATGACCCTCTAGTTCTAGATTCTCCCATAAGACGAAACATCCTTTTGACATCTGCCGGGTCCAGTCTCCTCAGAATTGTAGCAATGGAATGTTCAGGGTCATAGTTCTGAAAATAAAATAAGTGTTCTGCAAAACAGTCATTTGAAAGGGTTCAGAAAAGATTTCCAAGGATGTTGTCAGGGTTGGAGAGTTTGAGCTACAGACAGGGACTGAATAGCCTGGGGCTGTTTTCCCTACAGTGTCAGAGGCTGAAGAGTGACCTTATAGAGGTTTATAAAATCATGAGGGTAAATAAACAAAGTCTCCCCAGGTGGGGGAGTCCAAAACTATGGGGCATAGGTTTAGAGTGAGAGGGGAAAGATTTAAAAGGGAACAAAGGGGCAAATTTTTCATGCAGAGGATGGTGTGTGTGTATGGAATGAGATGCGAGAATAAGTGGTGTAGGTTGGTACATTTACAACATTTATAAAGGGCATCTGGATGGGTATATGAACAGGAAGGGTTTAGAACATAGAAAAGTACAGCACAGTATAGGCCCTTTGGTCCAAGATTTTGTGCCGATGATTAATCCTAATCTAAAATAAAATAACATAACCTACGCTCCCCTCAATTCACTGCTGTCCATGTGCATGTCCATCAGTCGCTTAAATGTCCCTAATGACTCTGTTTCCACACCACTGCTGGTAACGCATTCGATGTATTCACAACTTTCTGTGTAAAGAACCTACTTGATAAGTCCAAACCTTCCTCCTAACACCTTAAAACAATTACCCCTCATGCCAGTCAATCCTGCCCTGGGGAAAAGTCTCTGGCTATTGACTCTATCATGCCTCTCATTATCTTGTACACCTCGATCAGGTCACCTCTCTTCCTCCTTCTCTCCAGAAAGAAACGTCAGAGCTCAGTCTACCTCTCCTCGTAAGACAAGCCCTCCAGTCCTAGCAGTATACTGGTAAACCTTCTTTGCACCCTCTCCAAAGCCTCCACATCTTTCCTATAATAGGGCGACCAAAACTGGACACACTACTCTAAGTGTGGTCTCACCAGGGACTTGTAGAGCTGCAGCAAAATCTCACAGCTCTTAAACATGATCCTCCTGTTCATGAAAGCCAAAACACCATATGCTTTCTTAACAACTCTAACCACTTGGGTGGCAACTTTGAGGGATATATGCAGTTGAAAACCAAGATCCCTCTGTTCCTCCACACTGCCAAGAATCCTGTCTTTAATCCTGTATTCAGCATGCAAGTTCGACCTTCCAAAATGCATCACTTCGCATTTATCCAAGTTGAACTCTACCTGCCATTTCTCAGCCCAGCTCTACATACTGTCAATGTTGTGCTGCAGCCTGCAGTAGCCCTCAATACTATCAACAGCACCTCCAACCTTTGTGTTATCAGCAAACTTACTAACTCACTCCTCAACCTCCTCATCCAAGTCATTTATAAAAACTACAAAGAGCAGAGGCCCAAGAACAGAAGCCTGAGGGATACCACTGACTTTCAGGCAGAATACTTTTCATCTACAACCACTCTCTGCCTTCTGTCAGCCAACCAATTCTGAATCCAGACAGCCAAATCTCCCTGTATCCCATACTCCTGACTTTATGAATGAGCTCACCATGGGGAACCTTATCAAATGCTTTGCTGAAGTCTATGTACACCACACCCATTGCTTGACCTTAATTGACCTGTCTCGTCGCCTCCTCAAAGAACTCAATAAGATTTGTGAGGCATGACCTGCCCCTCACAAAGCCACGCTGACTGCCTTTAGTCACAAATCCTATCCCTCAGAATTCTTTCCAAAACCTTGTTGACCACAGATGTAAGCCTGACTGGTCTGTAATTGCCAGAAATTTCCCTATTCTCCTTCTTGAAAATAAGAACAACATTTGCCTCCCTCCAATCCTCCGGTACGACTCCCGTGGAGAGTGAGGAAGCAAAGATCTTTGTCAGCAGCTTTGCAACTTCTTTTCTCACTTCCCGGGGCAACTTTGGATATATCTGGTCTGGCCCTGGGGACTTATCAATCTTAAAGTTTGCCAAAATTTCCAGCACATCAACTTCTTCAATCTTGATCTGTTCAAGCCTGCTTCCCAACTCCTCAAAGTTCTCATTCACAACAAGGTCCCTTTCCTTAGAGAAAATTTAAGCAAAAACTCATTTAGGGCTTCCCCTATCTGCTCAGACTACATGCACAATTTCCCTACGCTATCCCTGACTGGCTCTACCTTCTCCCTGATCATTCTCTTAATCCTCACGTATGAGTAAAATGCCTTTGGGTTCTCCCTAATCCTTCCTGCCAAGCCTTTCTCATACCCCCTCCTGGCTCTCCTCAGTCCATTTCTGAGCTCCTTTCCAGAAAGCCTGTAATCCTCTAAAGCTGTGCTAGACCCTTGCTTCCTCCACCTTACGTAAGCTGCCTTCTTCCTTTTGATGAGAAGTTCCTCTGTCCTTGTCATCCAAGGCTCCTTAATCTTATCCCTTCTTGCCTGTCTCAGAGGAACAAATTTATGCATCACTCGCAACAACTGCTCCTTAAATAGTCTCCATATGTCTGTTGTGCCCTTTCTGTGGAACAATTGCTCTGAATCTGTGCTTCCCAACTCCTGTCTGATAGTGTCATAGTTTCCTTTTCCCCAATTAAATATCTTCCTTTGGTAATTGCATCTTTCCCTCTCCATGGCTGTGGTAAATTTGAGGCAGTTATGGTCACTGTCACCAAAATGTTCTCCCACTGCGAGATCTGACACCTGTCCTGGCTCATTGCCAAGCACCAAATCCAAAATGGCCTCTCCCCTCGTCGGCCTGTCTACATACTGAGTAAAGAAACCCTCCAGAACACATATGACAAAAATGGCTCCATCCAAATCATCTGCACTAAGGAGGATCCAGTCAATATTGGGAAAGTTGAAGTCACCCATAACAACAACTCTGCTATATCTGCAAATGAGACTACATTTATTTAGGATATCTGGTCGGCATGGACAAGTTGGACTGAAGGATCTGTTTCCATGCTGTGCATCTCTATGAACTCCCTAGTTTAGAGGAAACTCCATCTCACCTATTCTCTGTGCAGATGCTCCTGGACCTACTGACTATTTCCACCAAAGCTTTCGTTTCTTAATTTTGCATGCATTGTGAACAGCAAGAAAGGATCTAATAGATTATCAGTCACAGATAAGAGCTTGGAAATATCAGCCATGAACAGTGACCTTTTATCTTTTTGCAGCTAATCCTTCTGCCAATATTTAGGTTATGGTGAAACTTGAATTCATACTATCTGTGTTTAATTTCTCAGGTTCCCATGGATTTGGAGTCCAGCTAACAGAGACTTTAACAAAGGCTAGCACTGGACATCTGGGAATAATTTTTATCTCTATGACTCTATCTTTATGTGAATGGGTTGGCTTTGAATCAGTTAAAATTTTGCCTGTGGATACTTGGAGATTCTCCCACCCAGCATGGCTCAGAAATTGTTCAGAGCCTCGGCAAAGCTGTTTGACTGTGGGTTTCACTTGATCCTGGTGTTCATTTGTTGTGTAAATGTTTGAATACTGCAAGTCCCCTTCAGTAAATCAGCAGAGACAAGACTGACATGTGGAATTTCTCACCCACTGCTGCTTCCTGGATTCATTTAATTTCCTGTCTGTGGCAGCACACTAATCTTTCACTGATGGACAGAGACCTGCTTTTCCTTTAATATTATTTTGTATATCACCCTCAAGGCTCCTTTCAAAACACAAAATAACTAAGGATTAACATAACATCCTTGGTCGCTTATTCCAGTCAGTCATATAACCTTGAAATTCAGCCAATTGGCATTAACTGATGGAGATAGTCAGGATGGGTAATGAGCGTATTAATGTACAGGGAGGTATTGCTTTAGACCTGAAGCCATCATTTCGACAATCAGTGCGAGACAACATGCTCTCCCTCTTCTTTTAGGTGAGGTAACTTCCTTACAATTCCTTGCAGAAGTCAATGATTAGGTCCCAAAAACCATTAGCCATATTGTCAAATCATATCCCAAGTTAAACAGCTGAAGTAAAAATTCTGATGCTTTAAGACCTAACATAAACCAAACTTGAAGGGAAGGTTTTATTTTCTGTTGTGTGATTACAACGTAGCTCTTCGTTATTTTTGGTAATTCAGGCATTTAAGTACATCATTGATTACACATTTTCAGAATAGATGAAAGTTGAGCTTTTCAAAGCTGATTACACTGTGGCCAACCTTTCAGAGGACTGAGTGAGTCAGTCAAATGAGCAATTGTCTTTTTCCTTCCTGGGACCCTGCTTTGAATTCGACATGGACTAATGAAAGGAGAGAGAGAGAGAGAGAGAGAGAATGTGGAGTAGGAATTGGTGTAAAAGGAGAATCAATCGAACAGTGAAATGTTCTGTATCCAATACAGTGTGTCCTGCTGCTAAATTCATGGGACTAATATTTTAGACACCCAGGAGAGGCATTAAGTCTCTGAGAAATGTAAGTTAAGGGCCTAAAGCCTATTGAACTTCACCATTAAGAAACTGAGTGAGGCCTAAAGACCTGTCCCATTCAGTGTTCTTCAGCATCCAGCAACAACAGCTTTATAACTTTCAACGTCAGAAAAGAGTTGTGATTGTCGCTGTACTTTCTGACCCCACAGCTTTCTCCAATCACTCAACATTTATTCTTCGCCATATAAGAGTTTTAATGGTGAGGTCCTTCGGCAAATCTCCATCCAACTATGAGCCGCTCCATTCAGGTTTGTGCTGGACTAGGCATGTAACAATTCTGTGTGAAATTATAACTCTGATAGGACAGGAACATCAAAAGGAGCTGCATTTATATTGAGCCTAATCACAACCCGCAAAAATACTTCAAAGCATTTCTCAAAAGTATAACGTAGGCAAATGTGCTCCCACAAATAGCAGTAAAATAAATGGTCACTTCATCTATATTTAATGTAGCTAATTGAAAGAGATATTTTAACTACAGCAGAAAGCTCTACTCTTTTATTGAATAACGTCATAATCTTGAATGGTCAAGCAAAACCACTGGAACAAATAACTGTTTTCAATTTAATGGTTGATCTCTAACAATATCGTATTCTGTACTGGAAATTCAGTTGAAATTATGTGTTCAGATACTAGAATGGGCTTAATCTAGCAATCTGATTCAGAGAGGGCTATAGGGGAAGAGAGGCAGAGAAGGTAAAGGTTGCAGTAGACCAGGGGATTTCTGTCATTACTGACCATCCTTCTCTTTCTTTCAACATCAAGTACCTACAGAGCAAAAAAGACAAACCAATCGCAGGTTAATGCTTAGGGAGACTCACGAAGCCTCACTTAAGTCAAATATCCTGCTTGCAATGTGACGTGCATATGGACATGAGTTATTTCGTTCTGATGAAAGGTGACTGGACTTGAAACGTTAATTGTTTCTCTCTCCACAGATGCTGCCAGACATGCTGTATTTATAGAGCCATACAGCCTGGAAACAGACCCTTCAGTCCAACCTGACCATGTTGACCAGGTTTCCCCAAACTAAACTAGTCCCAGTTGTCTGCATTTGATTTACATCTCTCCAAACCTTTCCTATTTATGTACCTGTCCAAAAGTCTTTTAAAATGTTGTAACTGTACCTGCATCTATCATTTCTTCTGGCAGTTGACTCCACAGAGGAAGCACCCTCAGTGTGAAAACATTGCCCCTCAAGACCCTTTTAAATCTTTCTCCTCTCACCTTCAAAGTATGCCCTTTAGTTTTGACATTACCCACCCTAGCAAAATGATCTTAGCTACTCACCTTAGCTATGCCTCTCACGATTTTATAAAACTCTATTAGGTCACTCCTCAACATCCTACACTCCGATGAAAAAGTACCCAGCCTTTCTAGCCTCTCCTATAACTCCATCGCTCCAGTCCCAGTAACATCCTGGTAAATCTTTTCTGAGCTCTCTCCAATTTAATTACATCCATCCTGTAGCAGGGCGACCAGAACTGCACATTGTACTTTAGAAGTGGCCTCACCAACTCTCTTTGCAGAGAAGACTAAGGTGAGATCTGATAGAGGTTTTCAAGGTCATGAGTGGGCTTAATAGATTAGCTAGTGAAAACAGTCAAAAAGAGAAGATTTCTGGTGACCACAGTTCTTTATTTTATTTTAGAACTTATTTGGTGGTCTGAGGTGAGGCCAGACTCAGTACATTCTACACTTTCACTCAGCAAAGATATTTGATAGCTCGATGCCAACCTTCTCGCCTTGGCATTAGAAGGTTCCGGTTTTAACTCCCAGTCCAATACGTGAGGTCAATATTTGGGCTGAGAGTGATGCTCTGTTGGAGGTGCCACCTTTCGTTAAAAGCAAAGGCTCTCTCAAATGAACATAAAACATCCTATGACAATATTTTGAAGAAAAGCAATGGTGACCTGATCTGTATTTGTCCCTCAACTAAGGCAAAAATCGAAGTTGCATTTAAAGACATAATTACACAAGTGCATGAGGGGAAACGAAGAAGTTATGGCGATAGAGTGAGCTGAAACAAATTTGGAGAATCACAGAATTGTGCAGAAAGAGGTAATTCAGCCCATCATGTCTGCACCAGCCCTCTGAGCATTTTAACTCAGTAAAATCTTTTGCCCTTTCTCTGTAACTCTACACATTGTTTCTGTTTCAATTATAATTCGATGCCCTCTTGAATGCCTTAATTGAATCTGCCACCATCTCACTTCCAGGTAGTGCATTCCAGACCCTGTGCTGTGTGAA
The DNA here is from genome assembly GCF_037043375.1 of Chiloscyllium plagiosum. Taxonomy (NCBI): domain Eukaryota; kingdom Metazoa; phylum Chordata; class Chondrichthyes; order Orectolobiformes; family Hemiscylliidae; genus Chiloscyllium; species Chiloscyllium plagiosum. The sequence continues at coordinate 17,129,214 of NW_028270162.1, read as the reverse complement.
AATGTTTTTCTCACCTCACATTTGCGTCTTTTGCAAAACCATTTAAAAGTGCACATTCTAGCTCTTAATCCATTTATGATTGGGAGTGGTTTCTCCCTGTCTACTCTGTCCAGATCCCTCATGGTTCTGAAAACTTCAAACAAATCTCATCTTAGTCTTCTCCTCCCCAAGGAAAACGGTTTCAATTTTTCCAATCTTTCTTCGTAACTGAGATTTCTCATCCCTGCATCAGCTCTCATCCATGTCTTTTGGACTCTCTCCAGTGCATTCACATCCTTCCCACAGTGTGGTGTCTGGAACGGTAGACCAGGAACATAATGATGGCCGTACATTCCTGTTGAACTAGAGAGTCTGTTTCTTTCCTGTAAAATTTATTTATTTCTGTAACTCTAGCCTGTAGGAAAGATCTTCAGAAGCTTTCCAAGATTGCCAGTGTTTACTCAGATAAAACTTTAGAATATTTATCCATCCTCAACCTTCAGAAGATAATCTGCTGCTCTGTCCAGGTAACAGGGTCAATGTAATCCTTCCAATGAAATAAAAATATGTGTGGATTGCAGTATCCAGGGCACCCTCTAATCACAATGGCAAGACAACCTAACCCAATTTCTCAACCTATTTTGTAACCTCTTTTTCGATCATATGAGAATCACATTCTGCAATGTTGACAGCTTCAACCTACAAGATATCAAGTCTCATCTGCAATGACACTGACAGCGAAGTCTGACTGAGGGATAGAAAGCAAAGAGTCGATGTGAATGTTCTTTTTCCAATTGGAAGGAAATACAGACCAGTGTTCCCATGTGATCAGTATTAGGAGCATTACTGACTTTTTTTAGATATGTATTATTGACCTGAACTGGATAATCATGACATGATTTCAAAATGATGAACAAATGAAAACGAGGGAATGCAGGAGAACTTGGCAAAATGGGCAGACAGACGATAGGTGAAATCTAATTCAGGAAAGTATGAACAGTGAGGAACAACAATATGAACTAATAGTGCAGTTTTACAGAGGAAAGCAGCATGGTGCAGAAACAGAGAGACCTGGGGGTGTTCTTACAATGGTGTTTGAGAACTAGCTGCATCTCTAACCAAGCTGTTGTTGATCAATGACAACACTGGGATCAGTGCTGAATAATCTACTCTGCAAAGTCGAAAATTTCCCAGACATGTTCGATCCATATGAACCAGGACAAATCCAATCCAACCAATTGCTGGCCCATCAGTCCACTCTTGAACATTAGTAAGCACTGCATTAGGAATGCTTGTACCGACTGTTTTACTCGCTACCTTGTTTATTTCACATTATAACAGCAATGTCACTGTGTCAGTACACTGCAGTGTTTATTATCAAAGTGATGGAAGGGTTTCATTCATGCCACACAAATGCCAGGCAATGGCCATCTCCCAAAGAGAGGAAATAACCATCGCCCATCAACATTCAATGGCACGACCAATGTTGAATCTCCTGCTGCCAATGACCAGAACCTAAACTGGACCAGTCATGTAAGTACTGTGGCTACAAGAATCAGTCAAAAGCTAGAAAATTCTGAGCTAAGTAACTTACCTCCTGGCTCCCCAAAGCCTCTCCACCACTGACAAGGCACAAGTCAGTGAGATGGAATGCTGCTCACTGGATGGGTGAAGATTCAACAACACTCAAGGATCTTGGCACTATCCAGGACAAAGCAGTCCATTTGATTGGCAACCACCCTGCATCTTCAAAATTCACTCCCTCCACCAATGCTCAATTGCAGCAGTATGTACCATCTACAATATGCACTGCAACAGCTCACCCCAGGCTCCTCCAATACATTTTTTAAACTCATGACCATTAGCATGAATAAAAACCATCTAGTTCCACTCACACACCACCCTGACTTGGAACTATATTATTTTTCCTTCACTAACGTTGAGTTAAAATCATGGAACCCTGTTTCTAATAGCCTTGCGAATGTCCTACACCTCAAGGATTGAAATAGCTCAAGAAGGCAGCTTTTAAGGAGTATCTTAAAGGAGGATTGTGAGGTAGAGAGACAGAGAGCTGTAAGGAGTAAAGGCCAATGCTTAGGGCCTAGGCAACTAAAGGCATTGCCATCAGCAGTGGAGTGATTAAAATTGGGGATGTGCATTGTACCAGAATCGTAGTGTGTGAATACCTTGGAGGAATATGGGATTGGAGAATATGAGATTCCTTAAGGTTTATAGATGGTAGAATGTAGGATATTAACCAGGAGTGGATGGAATAATCAAGGCTAGAGGTGACAAAAGCTTTTCATGTTAAACCTTTATAAAAGACTGGCTTTAAAATTGGCTGGGTGGTGGCAGGATATTTAACAGTAACATTCAAAAGAAAACTGGATGAATACTTGAAGGAAAGGAATGTATATGAATACGGGAAAGAGTGGAGTGGGTTGAAGTTAGGATTTATTGGAAATCTTTACCAGAGATCCTTCATAGGTGTGATGAACCAAATGGCCTCCTTCATATATCTTGTCTTCTTCATTGTTCTATGATTCCATCAGCACCATTGTTTTTCCTGTTGTCATCACTGGTGAATCTTACAGTTGGTTCTGCCCCTGGTTAGGATTGATAGATACTGCATCAGTCTAGGCTGTTGATAAACATTTATTAAACATTGTCCTCTAACTAGAGACAGGAGAGAGTAGGCACAGTGCTTCATGTGGAACCATCTGGCAAAGACTTTTATCATGTGACCTTAGATCACTGATGATGTAGACTGTCTCTTTACATATTCAACATTAATACATTACATTTTCATGCATTAAGCTCAGACTATTTATTATGAAGGAAAATTAAAGACAGTAATAAGCTAATCAAAGGAATGTAATTTAAGACGTCTACAGCCAAAGAACAGCCTTTGTCATTTCTGCTATTGAAGATTATTTTTAGTACAATGCCACATCCTTCAACAGATCCTGTGAGTTTGTACATTTACCCTGGCAGGTTAGCTCACAGAGCAATTAATATGAATAATTAATATTAAATAATAGTAAATAATAAATTAATAATTTACTAAAAATATTATGAGTCAATGAAAAGCTGAATAACAATAAATCACTCGCTGCATCTCAATATAACACTATAATTGGCTACAGATTGATATTGAAATGGATCTGTCTGGAATATTTGTTTCATCCCTCTAGAGACAGAAGCATTCTTCTAAGGCACTAAAGCAATCAAATGACTCTCAGGAAGCCATCTTTTCCAGCCTTTTCATCCAGTTTTAAAATATAAAATTTAGTTTGAAGTTTCAAACAGAACTTGATGGTACAGGGTATGGCAATTAAAACTATTAGTCTCTTCACAGTTGCTGATCATTCCTGAAGAAGGGCTTATGCCTGAAACGTTGATTCTCCTGGTCCTTGGGTGCTGCCTGACCTGCTGCGCTTTTCCAGCAACACATTTTTCAGCTCTTCACAGTTGCTGCCTGATGTGTTGAGTAATTCCAACATTTTCCATTTTGTCTCATTTTCACTGATATATTTTTCCCCATGAGGTTGTTGGGTAACACCCCATATTGCTATGCTAACTGATTTTTCCCTCTCTATACTAAAACGCTAACAGTGATTTGCAATTGTGCAGCACATTTAACAAAATAATCCAAAGCTCTTCACAGATGCATTAAGTTAGAAATCACACAACATCAGGTTATAGTCCAACAGGTTTATTTGGAAATACTAGCTTTCGGAGTGCTGCTCCTTCAGGTGATTGTGGAGAATAAGATTGTAAGATAGAATTTATAGCAAAAGTTCCTAGTGTGATGCAACTAAATTATATATTGAAAAAGACCCGAATTGTTTGTTAAGTCTCTCATCTTTTAGAATGACCATGTTGGTATCAATTCTTTCATATGTAAACCGCAAAACGTTTTTACAAAGTTACATTCTGAAGCGCACTTTAACAATTTGATGTCATGTTGCCCCATTTAAGGTATTGCAGGTGTTAAGTCCTTGTGAGGCTCTCTGTGCCACAATGGTCAGACTGATTCTAATCTAAAAAACAGATTTTCAGAATCTTATATGGATTCATGCAGTTTTTGAGCATAGTAAAATGTAATTCTGCAAGTACAAATTCACTCCACAAACTTGTATGTGTATGTGTGCATGTGTATGTGTATGTGTGTGTGTGTGTGTGGGGGGGGGGGGGGGGGGGGGGGAGGATGGGGGGGTTTATGAGTGTCTGTGAGAGGGTGTGTGAGAGGATGCCCTGAGGCACAGTACTTTGGTGAGACCAAGCAGAGGCTACAGCAACAGATGAATGGACATCGCAGAACAATCAACAGACAGGAATGTTCCCTCCCAGTCAGAGAACACTTCAGCGGTCCTGGATATTCGACCTCGGACCTTCAGGTGACTGTCCTCCAAGGTGGACTTCAATACAGGCAACAACGAAAATCGGCCGAACAGAGGCTGATAGCCAAGTTCGGTACCCATGGGGATGGCTTCAACTGGGGCCTTGGGTTCATGTCACACTACAGGTGACCCTATTGCACTATTTACACACACACACAGACACTCTCTCATACACTCACACATACACTCACACACACCCTCTCACAGACTTAAACCCCTTTAAACTCACACACATATACACACCCTCTCAGAGACACTCATAAACACCCCCACTCTCTCCTCCCCCCAAACACAAACACCACCTATATCTGCACCATAGGTAAATCTTTCTTGACTGTCAAGTCCTGGTGTGTATTTTGAACCCAGAGCTTCTGGATCAGAGGCAGGGATCTTACCCGCTACACCACTAGATCCAATATCAAGCCACATTGTGCACCTTTTCTTTCATTTTACTATAAGGTAGTAAAATAACTTTTAATAACTTGTTTGTTTATATTGAACAATATAAGAAAACCGTAGTAGCTGCTTTGAATTTGTAAAATTTCTTCTTACTGATGCTGCCTCATGGATTAATAGACTGCTCAACTTTATAGTTTCGATTCCACATGAAAAGTTGCCACTTGTGTGCCAGTATCACTACAAAAGCAGAGAATTCTGAAGCAAATGAATTGTCTCCTGACCTCCCAATGCTTGTTCACTATCTACAAGACACAAGTCAGGAATCTGATGGAATACTCTCCATGTGCCTGGAGGACTGCAACTCCAACAACACTCAGCAGTCCAGGACCAGGCAACCCGTTTAATTGGCACCCCATCCACCATTTTCAGCATCCACTCCTTCCACCTCTGGCAGCAGTGTGCACCATTAACAAGACGCACTGCAGCAACTCTGTAAGCTTCATTCAATTGTATCTTCCAAAACATGCAACCTTTACCATCTAGAGGATAAGGCAAGAGATACACGGAAACACCATCACTTGCAAGTTTCACTTCACACACACCTTCCTCACTGGGAATTGTTGCCATTTTTTCACTGTTGCTGGTTGAAATCCTGGAATTCCCTTCCTAGCACTCTGTGGATATGCCTGTAACATATTCATTGCAGCAGTTCAAAAAGACAGCTCACCACTACCCTTTCAAAGGCAGTTACAGATGCGCACTAAATGCTCACCCAGCCAGTGATGCCCTTATCTAAATAACAAATAGATTAAGAAATCATAAGGCTATGTGATACATGCAGCTCATTATTATGACAACATCCATTCCCAAAGTTATTAGATGATAGATTAAATTAAAAAAAAGGTAACTAGACATTAGCAACTGCATAAACCATTCATCCATATAGATTAAATAAAACTGAACTCATTAATTTGCTCTTTCAGTATGTAAACATCTGATTGAATATCAGTGAACAACTTACTACAGTAGCAAATCTATCAAGTTGCCATAGTCCCAAAGGACCATAAACATCTCCCAGGTCAATTTGGCCACTTGTGGCTTGAGTGGTACCATGCTGCATGTGTGAGCAAAGCCTGTCAGAATACCACAGAGGTTAAACCCATGAGCATCATTCTGAGTCATATTCTAGGTGGCACAGTGCTTAGCACTGCTGCTCACAGTACCAGGGACCCCAGGTTCAATTCCAGCATTGGATGACTGTCTGTGTGGCATTTGCACATTCTCCCCATGTCCGGTGTTGTTTCTGCTGGGTGCTCTGGTTTCTTCCCACAGTCCAAAGATGTGCAAGTTAGGTGGATTGACCATTTTAAATTGCCCCATAGTGTCCAGAGATGTGCAGGCTAGGTGGATTAGCCATGGGAAACGCAAGGTACAGGGTTTGGGTGGGATGCTTTTCAGGGTGTTGATGCAGACTCCTTTCCACACTGTAGAGATTCTATCTAAACCAACCAAACCCCACGGCAAGTCTATAATTCAAACATGTTAAATTATAGAATCTTATTTTATGTATGAGTACTTAAGTATTTTAATTGGAAGATAAGTTGTCTTTAGACAATATTCTTCTTAATCCTGTACTTCTTTGTATTTGTATTTCAGAATTACTGATAAATATGCTACCAAATTACAAAAACTTTGTAATACTAGGAGTAGCAATAGATGTGGCAATTGCTGCAGCACATGAATTGCTTGTGAAGATAGATATACTGTAGCACTATGCTGTTCCAAAACAGGTTGGCCCTGGTTCTTGTGTCTAAACAAGGTGTTACAAAATAAGTCTCAAAGATTTCTCTAGATGCTTCAGTTCATAAAGACATTGTGACACAAAGTGTAATGACCGACATTTAATTCCCACACTATGTAGAGGTGGCTGATTTCAACTGGATAAGCAGCTGGAGTGCAAACATTAGTCTCAGGATTCCAATGAAGGAGGGACAGTCAGTCAGGGATTTTGCTTCTGATTATTCAGCAGTGTCTTGTCGGCCAAAACAGCCATTGAAGAAGAGATCCAGCATCGCCTCCAGTGGGCTAGCGCAGCCTTCCGCCACCTGAGGAAAAGAGTGTTTGAAAACAACAACATCAGATCTGACACCAAGAGCATGGTTTACAGAGCTGTGGTGGTTCCCGCCCTCCTATGTGGCTCTGAGAGGTGGACTGTCTCCTCAAGGTGCTAGAGCAGTACCACCAATGCTGCCTGTGCAAGATCCTGTGAATCCATACCAACACCACCATCCTTGACCATGCCAACATCCCCAGCATTGAGGCACTGGCCCCTTCGATTGGCTATGATGAGCTAGGTATGTCATCTGCATGACTGATACGAGACTCCCAAACAGGTGTTCTACTCCCAGCTCTGAAACGGCAGGTGATCCCCAGGTGGACAGAGGAAGTGCTTCAGGAATACCCTTCAGCTTCACTGGTGAAGTGCAGCATTCCCACAGACAACTGGGAATCGCTGGCCAAAGACCCTCCAAACTAGAGCAGAAGCATCCGGGAAGGGGTCGAGCACCTTGCGACTTTCCATCATGAGAAAGTGGAAGCCAGGGAAAATAGCAAAAAGAGTGCGCCACCCACCCCTTCCCACAACCACCTTCTGCCCCCTAAGGGTAAAAGAGCCTGCTGTAGCCACATTGGTCTGTTCAGCCACTTACAGACTCACCCTGAGTGGACGAGTGTCATCCTCATCTACAAGGGACCGCAAATGATGGCTATCAGTGACCTTTGATGGAAAGTCCCCATCTTCCATCAGATTCCAGTAGCCCTCTATTCAGTTATCATAAAACAGCAACTGCTTAAATTCCAGGTTTTAGCAAAGGGACAAGGAAGAAAAAAGATGTCACAATCTTTCTCCCTCATGAGAACAATGGCACATTTCTAATGCTATTTTGTTGAAGTACACTCACCATGCTCTATGTCAGATTCAAAGTTGGTATAACCAGACATGTAATAATGATACCACCTTGTGACACAGACTGAATATACACTTCTTTTTTACATGCACATCTTCAGTCTCTTTTAAGGTTTGATATGTAAATAATGTCCCACACGAGTAAGAAATCTCTTTGGTTTTTGCAACTGCAGGGAATGTCAATTTCCAATATTTGTTTTTTCTTGACATGTTATGACTACTGAACTACTTTAGTACTTGTGAATGTGGATGGTTTTTGAAAAGATTGATTAATCTGCTTTATTTCCGAGCCAGGTGAAACAACAGGACAAGAATTATTTTCAGATTCACATAATTTAATTAATGTAATGTACCTTTGCACAATGATGCAAAAATAAAAACTTGCATTTGTGTAGCATTTCTCATGACTGCCAGTTGTGTCAAAGCTGCTTACGTCCAATGCATACTTTTGGATCGTGGTTATTATTGTAGGAAAATCAAGAGCCAACCTGAAAACAATCTCCTACAAACTGAAGTATGATAATAACCGGCCAGTCTACTTTCGGGATGCTGACCTGGGGATAAATATTGGCCAGGATGTGAAGGAAGACTCCCCTAATCTTCAAAATAGTGGCAGGGATTTCTCAGGTTTCAGGTACATCCACCTGACAGCCTCACTTTGGAGCTTGATCTGAAGGACTAGAAAACGCACTACAATATTCACCTTCTTTCTAACCTATTGGAGCTACCCACTTCCTTGGAAAATCCTTTGAACTTGTGAAAAGTCATAGAGTGAGACAGCCATGTTCTTTTGCCTACTTTTAAAAAATCAGCAAAAGTTGCCACACGCACTCCCACCAGAACAACCATCAGAGTATCATTCCTGATAAATAAGAAGGTGAAAGGTTATTGAGGTAGATGGGAATGTGGAGTAATCAGATCAGTTATGATCTTTCGGAATGGTAGACCATGCTTGAAGGGCAGAGCGGCCTACGTCTGTTTCTAATTCACAAGTTCACCAGTTTAGCCCACCTATGGCACAGACTTGTAACAGCTGCAAGTCATCAAGCAGCCAGCGTACACAACCTGTTCCAGTTAAAATCCACCTGAGGACTAACCTCTGAGAAATTTGACTGCACAGACTGTCCAGAAACGTCCACTTTACGAGACTCTTCTTTCAGTTTTAATGCCTCGATTTCCTTCAAGAAATCTGGCCTGTCACTTGGGAGACCGGTGATTGGAAATCAGAGACTGACCTGATTGCAGATATTTTCTAATCAAACTGTTCAGAGGCACCATTACATACCTCTGGAGGAGGTAGGACTTGAACCTGGGCCTCCTGGCTTGGGGGCAGGTGGGTGGATTTCCACTGTACGGGAACCTTAAAGACAGATGTGAATGTAGATACTGTCGATTGACCCATTCAGATGTGTTAGGGCACATATCGGCTGGGTTTGAACTGGAGTCTTCTGTCTCAGATGTAGGGAAACTACCACTAGACCACAGAGATGATTGCATTCTTCAAAAGTACATCAGCATCACCTGTATCTATTTTGTGACCCAGAGTGAAACATGTGGGGCAAGTGAGTGAGGCATCACGTTTCGTGAGGACTATGTGAAAAATAAATAATCTTATTTAATTTTAAACTCACAAAGGCTTACTGCTGAATAAATACAGAATTGGGATACACATACCAAGGGAAAGAAAAGACATTCATTTGTGCAGAACACACTGATCATAGTATATAGCAGCATTCAAATTCTGTTTCTGACTGGAGTTTTTCAATGTTCCATCTTGTTTTGTATTTTACTTTTAGAATTTAAAAAAAAAGAGCTTGAGACTAGTTCAAGATTTGCATCTTTCTGACATTGAATGTTTTATATCTGGCGATGTTTGTATTGGGTGGGGAAGGGAGATTGTGGGTGTGTGTACTGATTACATCGAAATATCAAATTAGGGAGGTTCTTGCAATGGTTAAGTTTTGATGTAGCGGAACCGAGTAATTTCGGTTCTACACCAGTAAATTGGACAATGTACCTTTAAGGGGTGGATCGGAAACCGGGACTCTGTAGATTGAGAGGGAAAAGAAGGGAAAAGCAATCTGAAGAAAGGCGAGCTACAGCTGGGGCAATAACGTGGAGTAAACCGTGTCGAAAAGGAAATCTTCAGAGGTGTTTTATCACTAAATCCGATGGGCCAGTTATTTTGTGTCTTTGTGTAGCCCGGATCTGTCAAAGGGGAAAGAAATCCGCTACCAGATTTGAATCGAGTCTACACTCTCTGCCGGGAGAGTACAGACAGGGACAGACTGCGAGAAGGTTAGTTTCTGTCAGAAGAAAAGAAAAATCTATAATCCGTCTTCCTGTGTTAGATCAGCGAGTTTATTAGTTTATGTCACTTTAGCTATTTTGCTGTCCCTTGTGTATCTCTCCCTCACTCCATCCCTGAGCAGGCGTTGTTTCACTGATTCTGCCTTTGTCTCATTCTCTCAGTTCGCGTTGAAGATTCTCCCTCTGCATCTGTCGTAAAGGCACTATATAAATGCAACTTATAACTCATGTATCTGGGGATAAAACAGATTAATGCTGAGTAGAATTCAGGAAGGTCAGATGCTGGTTGTGTTTAGGGGTTACTAGCTTGGGATTTCTGCAGAGAAGTTTTCATGATTCACACTTGCCATCCTGCATTGAGAGCTTCTCAAACGTGACCCCTGTGGGTGAGGCGTGACAATTGTCCAGTCCCCTGGGTGATAGCTAAAGATTCCAGTTTCTAGGACTTGATCAGGACCCACCTCGGGTCCCGACACACAACTTGGGAAGCTCTCCTCCTCAGGTCCGAGGATGGGAGGGAAAAGCACCAAATTTACATTTATCTAGCGCCTTGAATGAAGCAGCACATTGAGTCCCCGTGGAGTGGTCACAGTAGAAAAATCATAAAATTCTCCATACCTTGGGATTGTCAAAATCTGTAAGACATTGGTTAAGACACCTTTATGAGGATGTTGCCAGGATGGAAACTTTGAGCTGTAGGGAGAGGCTGAACAGGCTGGGGCTATTTTCTCTGGAGTGTTGGAGGGTGAGGGGTGACCTTAAAGAAGTTTATAAAATCATGAGGTGCATGGATAGGGTGAACAGCCTTTTCCCCAGGGTTGGGGAATCCAAACTAGAGGGCATTAGTTGAGGGTGAGAGGGGAAAAGTTTAAAAGGGACCTTAGGGCAACTTTTTCATGCAGAGGGTGGTGCGTATGGAACAAGCTGCCAAAAGAAGTGGTGGAGGCTGAAACAACATTTTAAAAAGATGGATATATGTAGGAAGGGTTTAGAGGGATATGGGCCAAAAGCTGGCAAATTGGACTAGATTAATTCAGGATGTCTGGTCGGCATGGATGAGTTGGACAAAGGGTCTTTTTCCATGTTGTACAACTCTTATGACTCTATAATTAAGCTGTTTATGCAGTCTGTCCATTCATTGTGTTCTGCCCTAGGGCAGGGACTAGCTCAACCCAGCATGTTGAAACAGGGTGGGCAAATGGATACAGATCAGCCACTATCAAATTAATACTAAGATATTGCAGATGCTGGAAGTCTGAAATAAACACAGAAAGTGCTGGAGAAGCTCACAGGTCTGACAGCATCTGTGGAGAGAAAAAACAGAGTTAATGCTTTGAGTCTGATAGAGTCAACTGTCCTCAGATGATACCAAATCTGCTGAGTTACCGCAGTGTTTTCTGTTTAATCCAAGGTCTATTGAACTGATGGACTGGTTTAGAAGGGCTGTTGGACCATTTCCCGAGTGCCTGAATCTGAGGCATGGGACCTTCAGTTATTTTTTAGGGAAGAGAGTTTAGGTGACTCCCCATTTAACTTTCTTGTGGCTTTTTTGTTTAGATCTGCGTTCTTCAGGTGACAGCCTGGGGCAGCTACACCTACGTGACGCCACCTCAGAGTTGTTGCTGTGATCTCTGGGCTGGTTTGAATGAGCCCCTGACTCAGAGTTCAGAATCCCATCAATAAACCTGACATTTGTAATGGATCAATACTTCAAATAAATTCTGAATTAATTAAAAAAAAAACTGACATTGGGATTGCAGTCACCTGTGATATGTAACAAAATGGCCTTTTTGAAGAGTTTGATTTGTTGTTACATGTACCGAGATACAGTGAGAAGTGTTGTTTATATGCTGTACAGGCATATTGTATCATACAAAGTGCAACAGTGTAATAGAACAGAGTGCAGAATACAGGTGTAGAGAATGTGCAGAGAGAGAGATTAAAAATTAGTATGCAGAAGGGGTGTGGGCTAATTGCAGGCAAATGAGATTAGTTCAGTTTGGGAAACCTGGTCAGCATGGATGAGTTGGGCCAAAAGGTCTTGTTCCATGCTGTATGACTTTAGGACTCTAAGCACTTGATGCCTACGAGCTGCCAGGGATGGCAAACTAAAGCCCATCAAACCCATGATATGGAGATGCCGGTGTTGGACTGGGGTGTACAAAGTTAAAAATCACACAACATTAGGTTGTAGTCCAACAGGTTTAATTGGAAGGAAAGTTAGTGTTTCCAATTAAACCTGTTGGACTATAATCTGGTGTTATGTGATTTTTAACCATCAAACCCAGTTTTTCTTGTTCCTTTCCTGATGTTGTGAACTTGACATCCCAGCTATTCAGCCTTCTCCTTGCTTACTATCAACACTCACACACTTCCCAGTAGAAATAATGTGATTGTGGTCAGGAGCAGAAACCAAGGCTGGTTCCTTTCCTTCCCATTCTGTGCCAACATAGCTCAGTCCAGTGACCTGTTAATGCTTGAGATTAGCAAAGAGCTGGAATTGAACCTCTGATTTTCTTGGTCCTTGAAGCTCAGTTCAGCATCAAATGTTTTGCTAACCAGCTGAACCTGCAGAGGAGGTTTTGCCTAGAGCCAGACAATGCTTATGAAAATGGGAGGGTTTTAATAGCTGATGGTTGCTGAATACAGTTGAAGAGATAGAGATATAGCTAACAGTGGGAAATGGAAACAAAGACCCAACAGCATTGTCCTGGTAACAACTGAAATCGAAATTGACAGTAACACAGAAGAGAGGATGGAAGATCGGATGGGTAGCTAACATTGAGGTTGAGGAGGCCTGAAGGAGAGAGAAGCAACAAGATAATGTCAACAGCCCCCTTACAGACCTCATGGAAATGAACAAATTATTTTAGTAAAGTCTTTAGCCAATTAAATTAATTTTGATTGACAGACCTGAAATTTAAATACTGTAATATTTTAATTGTGGTGTTTAATTTGATTGATGTACGGACTGATGGCATCTTGGATGGATTAAAAAAGAAGCAGCATTGCATCAGAAGCTGGTCAAATGTAAGGAGTGCCTGTAGGAAGTTGGTTATGACTGAGACAGCTGGTCTGTAATGTATTGTGATGCCAACAGTGTGTGTTTAATTCATAGACTAGCTGAGGTCATCATAAAAGTCTTGGTTCGTCCAACTCATCCTAAGGTTAAACTCACCATCAGTGTCTCCCTTCATTGAGAGAGCAGCCTGCCCTTTGGGATAATAGTGATGTTCATTTTCATTTCAATAATTGCCTTTTAACAGTTTCTTGCAAATTCTGGTGTTAAGCTTACAGCTTTCAGTAGGTAGTTACCAATATTAGTTAAGTAGCACCCATGGACACAAATTATTGAGAAAGTTAATAAAACATATTAAGACAACATAATGAGAGAATATTGTAATTAAATAATTAATAGTTGTGTCAAGGCTGCAGCATGTGGGAACTCTTTGATACCATTGTGATCCAGGGCAAACATGTCTGAGTAAGTATTGGAGTTTGATCAGCTTTGGCTCAGATGTTTTGAGCTGGAAGCTGAACTACAGACCTTAGTAGCAGAAGGCAGTCGCCCGACTTAGGATAGGGCTTCCTGATTTGGTTGGTGATCGGGGCAGGAGCATGTGACTGTTAGTGAGGCAGGTAAGGGGGCTCAGAGGCACAGTGTACACCTCCATAAACTTCCAACAGATCTGACTTCTCACAATGCAAATTGATCATGGCACTGTGATATAGGAAACAGTCCAAGTGAAGAAACAACAAGAAACGTTGTAAAAGTAGAAGGTAGGGTCGGGAGAGGGATTGAGGCCATTCTCTGCAGCACGGTGACTCAATGGCACTGCTGCCTCAGAGCGCCAGGAACCCGGGTTCAATTCCACCCTCGGGCAGCTTGCACATTCTCCCCGTGTCTGTGTGGGTTTCCTCTGGGTGCTCCGGTTTCCTCCCAAAGTTCAAAGATGTGCAGGTTAGGTGGATTAGCCATGCTAAATTGCCCCTAGTGACCAGGGCTGTGCAGATTAGGTGGATTAACCATGGAAAATGCAAGTTGCAGGGATAGTGTAGGGAGGTGGGTCTGGATGGATTGCTCGTCAGAGGGTCGGTATGGACCGGATGGACCCAATGGCCTGCTTCCACACTTGTAGGGATTTTATGATTTCGGGAGAGTGGATCAAGATGACTTTCTTACATCTAGGGAATTATGGGGAATTAAGGCCAATGCATTTGCTACCTCATCAGCAACCTCTTTTAAGACCCTACGATGAAATCCTCCTGGACTTTGAGACTTGTCATTCAACATCTCCAACAGTTTGCTTCGTACCACTTCCCTCATGATTGTAATATCCCAAATTCCGGACTCCCTTCCAATTCCTGATTTACAACTACTGCTGGAATGCTTCTTTTGTATCCTCTACAGTGAAAACAGAAGCAAGCTGTTTGTTCATTTAATCTGTTGATTCCTGTTTACCTACAATTAACTCTCCATTTTCACCCTCAAGATGGTTTTTAAGAATGCCTGGTGCCAGGATTCAGTTCATTTGCTTAAAAGGAGCTTGCATTGGGAGGGGGAGAATCCAGTGGTCATGATCCATGTCGGTACCAATGGCATAGGTAGTTCTAGGAAAAGAGGTTCTGCACAGATAGAATGGTAGCTAAGCAATTGAAAACCAGAACTTCAGGCTTTATAATCTCTGGATTATTACCTGAGCCACGAGCAAATTAGCATTGGAAACATAAAATTAGAGAGATGATTACATGGCTCAAAGACTGGTGTGAGAGAAGTGGGTCCAATTTGTGGGACTTCTGTGTCAGTACTGGAGAAGGTGGGGGGCTTTGCCATTGGCATGGACTACACCTGATCTGTTCTGGGCCCAGTGTTCTCATAATCTACAAAATTAGGGAAGAAGAGGGGATTTTAAACTAAACAGTGGGGCAAGCGGTCAAATGTGAAATATGTGATATATCAAAGAGGAGTTAAGGGAGGGAATTAGTAATATGGGAAATGAGGGTTATATAATAGCAGCAGAAGGCAGAGAAAAAACAATCTAGAATACATCAACAGTCAAGACTAGATAACAAAAGGACTAAACTATAGATTCTATATCTAAACAAAACTTAGCATTCATAACAAGTAATTGATGATGGGCATTGAAATAAATAAATATAAGCTAATAGCCAGTGCAGAAACTTGGCTTCAGGATGTCAGAATGAATGTTGAGAAGTATACAGCATTCGAGAAAAATAGGAAACTTGGTAAAGGTGAAGGAATAGTACCTTTAATCAAAAACAGCATTTGTGTAATAGTTAGAGACGGCCTCAGTACAGGAGATCAGGATGTGGAATTATTTAGGTGGAAATGAGGAATAATACGGGAGAAGTCACTAGTGGGAGTGCTGTACAGGTTTCCTAATACTAACTACAATGTGGGACAAGGTTTAGAAAAAAAAAATTTGCGAGCTTGTAAGAGGGGACGGCAGTAATCCTGGGTAACTTTAGTTGACATTTAAACTGAAAAAATCAGATTGGTAGTGGTAGCCTGGGTGAAGATTTCACAGAATGCTTTCAAGATAGTTTCTGAGAGCAGCATTTTTTGGAACCAACCAGAAAGCAGGTTATATTAGACTTGGTATTATGTAATGTGAGAGGATTCATTAATTATCTCAGAGGTAAGGTACCCCTACGTAGCATTGACCACAATGTGATTGAATTTTATAATCAATTTGAAAGAAGGAAGAGTGGATCTGAGATTAGTATTTTGAATATAGATAAAGGGATCTCTGTAATTACAAAAGCTGAGTTACTTGAAGTAAACTGATATGCCATAGATAAAAGATATAGGAGTAGAATTAGGCCACTTGGTCATGGCCTTTATGTTTCTCAACCCCATTCACCTGCCTCTCCCCATAATCTTTGATCCCCTTACTAATGAAGAACCCAACTATCTCTGTCTTAAATACACTCAATGACTTAGCCTCCACAATGCTCTGTGGCAACAATTTCCACAGGTTAACCACCCTCTTGCTCAATAAATTCCTCATGCCTGTTCTAAAGGTTTGTCCCTTCAGTCCGAGGCTGTGACCTTGGGTCCTAGTCTCTCCTGCTAGTGGAAACATCTTCTCCACATTCATTCTATCCAGACCTCTTAGTATTCTGAATGTTTCAATCAGATCCCCTCTAATCCATCCGTCTAAACTCTGTTGAGTACAGACTCAAAGTCCTGAACTGCTCCTCATATGACAAGCCCTACAGATGGAAGTGAAAAGTCTTCTGAATGTTTGGTCAATGTGTTGAAATTTACCAGAAAGAATAGGTCCTTCATGCTACATGCAATATGCATCTCCATATTACAGGGTGCCTTTCAAGTGTCAGGCACCTCCCCTGGCTACTGTTAGGTTTCGTCATTGAATAAGTGCCAGAAATTGTAGGTTTACTATGACTGACTCATTTCCCCACACCTTTACAGACACACACCAGTTTATACAGATACACATGTGCATTTATTTAGTTCTTTTCCCTTCCAAATACTACAAAGGATTGAGTCTTTCAGTGGGACAAAGTGACATTTTACCTGTGGTAAATTCAACTCAGATGACCGCTATGAAAGTTTTTTTTTCCCTCTCTGGTTATAACAGTCTGAAGTGAAATGAACTTGATGCATTTTCTGGTGGATGGGGATTACAACACTAAGTCATCAGTAATAATTCAAACATAATTTACAGTTTGATTCACAGGGATATATGAAGAGCTGGCTTGGGAAATTAAAATGGTACATTCATGCTCTTTCTGATTTCATTCACAATTGTTTTCCCTGTTTTTAATGTAACTGGGAATTTGAGTGTGGGAAAATCATCCTTACTGTAGAGGATCCCTTTATCTTTGTAAAGGTCAGACTTTTATTTATATAACCCACATCACAACCTTAGGATGGTGCAAAGTATTGTAGACACTTTCAGAAAAGGGCACATTACACTGCATGAGTGTGATAAAGTGTCGGATTTTAACACAACAATCAGACAACTTGCCCAAGCAACGGCTGATCTGCACTCTCTGAAATCCCCCTCAACAAAGTGAGAGTTAAAAAGCCACTGGAAGACCTCATCACCACAGGTGGAGTTCTTAAGGGTGAATTCCAAACCACCTCTGCTGTCTCCAACAGTAATTGCCAACATTTTGCGTGAAAAGCAACTTCAGCCATGGACCAACATTTGGACAATTTACTGATAACTTGAGCAAAATTTAAACTTTTTTGTTTACAATAAACTAGCTCTTTATTTATTACTTAAGGAACTTGGCTTATTTGTTTCCTATACTGAGTAACATACAATCTGATACATGTATAATTGGTAATGTATCCTCCCTTTTTAAATTCACTTTGTCATAACTGGTGGAACAATAAACAGAATCAGTTCACCCTTTTTAACTCAGTAGTATCAGGAAATTTCAATGAACCTGCTGTATGTTTAGATTAGAGTTAGATTAGATTACATTACAGTGTGGAAACAGGCCCTTCGGCCCAACAAGTCCACACCGACCCGCCGAAGCGAAACCCACCCATACATTTACCCCTTACCTAACACTACGGGCAATTTAGTATGGCCAATTCACCTGACCCTGCACATCTTTGGACTGTGGGAGGAAACCCGAGCACCTGGAGGAAACCCACGCAGACACGGGGAGAACGTGCAAACTCCACACAGTCAGTCGCCTGAGGCGGGAATTGAACCCGGGACTCTGGCGCTGTGAGGCAGCAGTGCTAACCACTGTGCCACCGTGCCACTCATATTGCCCCCAGCTTGGTTTACAACAGAAAATGTTTTCTCTATTGATGATTTTACCCCAATAAAAATCCTTTTGCATAAATGAGACTCAACGGACTCATTTACAGTATCTGTAGGTAAGGCTTTGAGACGAATATAAGTAGGCTTCAATATTGACTGTCTTTCTCTATCCATAGATATGGCCAAACCTGCTGTGTTACTCCAGCATTTTTATTCACCTGAGCAATATAATAGACTTTATTTTGTTTGTGGGCAATGATTTTAGAAAGAGGAAGCTAAAACTATATGACCAATTGTAATGGATTTTTTTTCTAGGCGTAAGTTGCTATGCATTTCCAAGTGCAAAGATGTACACAATTATTAATGGTAGTTTTTTAAATGCTGTGATGGAAAAATACCTGCATCGAAGCATCATGAGCAGATGTTTTGGGGGAAACTGGATGTCTCCTAGCAGAGCGCTTTAGGAAACATCTCCGGGACACCCGCACCAATCAACCCCACCGCCCTGTGGCCCAACATTTCAACTCCCCTTCCCACTCTGCCGAGGTCAAGGAGGTCCTGGGCCTCCTTCACTGCCACTCCCTCACCACCAGACGCCTGGACGAAGAACGCCTCATCTTCCGCCTCAGAGCATTTCAACCCCAGGTCTTCAATATGGACTTCATCAGTTTCCTCATTTCCCCTTCCCCCATCTCACCCTAGTTCCAAACTTCCAGCTCAGCACTGTCCCCATGACTTGTCCTACCTGCCTATCTTCTTTTCCACCTATCCGCACCACCCTCCCCCCCCGACCTATCACCTTCATCCCCACCCCCACTCACCTATTGTACTCTATGCTACTTTCTCCTCACCCCCACCCTCCTCTAGCTTATCTCTCCACCCTTCAGGCTCTCTGCCTTTATTCCTGATGAAGGGCTTTTGCCCGAAACGTCGATTTTACTGCTCCTCGGATGCTGCCTGAACTGCTGTGCTCTTCCAGCACCACTAATCCAGAATTTTGGGGGAAAAGGCACCTATGCAGTAAAATAAATGGGAAACTGGATTTCAGCATTCCCAATATGTTGGATATTGAAGATTTATGATCTGATCACAAGTTTTTCTCTTATTAATGAGTAACAATTTATGGAGGAGTTGTACATGACAATATGCAACCAATGGAAATACTTGAGCATTAAAATGAAGCTGTAAATCTAACTCATGCTTTCTCTTTATGTGGGGAGATTTCTTTTGTGAGATTGCAATTTCAAACTGAAACTTTATTGCTGGAACAGCACAGCAGGTCAGGCAGCATCCAGGGAACAGGAGATTCGACGTTTCGGGCACAGGCCCTTCTTCAGGAATGAGCAGAGAGTGTTCAGCAGGAGAAGATAAAAGGTAGGGAGGAGGGACTTGGAGGAGGGGCGTTGGAAATGTGATAGGTGGAAAGAGGTCAAGGTGAGGGTGATAGGTCGGAGTAGGATGGAGGCGGAGAGGTCAAGAAGAAGACTGCAGGTCAGGAAGGCGGTGCCGGGCTGGAGGGATCCGGCTGAGACAAGGTGGGGGGAGGGGGGATGAAGAAACTGGTGAAGTCCAAGTTCATCCCCTGCGGTTGGAGGGTTCCCAGTCGGAAGATAAGACGCTCCTCCTCCGACCGTCGGGTTGTTGTGGTTTGGCGGTGGATGAGTCCAATGACCTGCATATCCTCGGTGGAGTGGGAGGGGGAGTTGAAATGCTGTGCTACAGGTTGGTTGGGTTGGTTCGTCCGGGTGGCTCAGAGGTGCTCTCTGAATCGCTCCGCAAGTAGGCGGCCTGTCTCCCCAATATAGAGGAGGCCACACCGGCTGCAGCGGATGCAGTAGATGATGTGGGTGGAGGTGCAGGTGAATCTGTGGCGGATATGGAAGTTTCCTTTGGGGCCTTGGAGAGAAGTGAGGGGGGAGGTGTGGGCGCAAGTGTTGCACCTCCTGCGGTTGCAAGGGAAGGTGCCGGGAGTGGAGGTTGGGTCGGTGGGGGGTGTGGATCTGACAAGGGAGTCGCGGAGGGAGTGGTCTCTACGGAAAGCTGATAGGGGAGGGGAGGGAAATATATCCTTGGTGCTGGGGTCTGTTTGGAGGTGGCGGAAGTGACGGCGGATGATGCGCTGTACATGGAGATTGGTGGGGTGGTAGGTGAGGACCAGTGGGGTTCTGTCCTGGTGGCGGTTGGAGGGGCGGGGCTCAAGGGCGGAGGAGCGGGAAGTGGAGGAGATGCGGTGGAGGGCACCGTCGACCACGTCGGGGGGGAAATTGCGGTCCTTGAAGAAGGAGGCCATCTGTGTTGTACGTATTTTGAACTGGTCCTCCTGGGAGCAGATGCGGCGGAGACGAATGAATTGGGAGAATGGGATGGCGTTTTTACAGGGGGCAGGATGGGAGGAGGTGTAGTCCAGGTAGCTGTGGGA
The DNA here is from genome assembly GCF_037043375.1 of Chiloscyllium plagiosum. NCBI lineage: Eukaryota > Metazoa > Chordata > Chondrichthyes > Orectolobiformes > Hemiscylliidae > Chiloscyllium > Chiloscyllium plagiosum. Next base: position 17,108,967 of record NW_028270162.1, on the reverse strand, counting down.
GTCGGTTGGTTTGTAGTAGATGTCCGTGTTGATTCGGTCGCCTGAGATAGAAACAGAAAGGTCTAGGAAGGGGAGGGAGGAGTCCGAGACTGTCCAGGTGAATTTGAGGTTGGGGTGGAAGGTGTTAGTGTAGTGGATGAACTGTTCAACCTCCTCGTGGGAGCACGAGGTAGCGCCGATACAGTCATCAATGTAGCGAAGGAAAAGATGGGGGGTGGGGCCAGTGTAGTTGCGGAAGATGGATTGTTCCACATACCCTACGAAGAGGCAGGCATAGCTGGGGCCCATGCGGGTGCCCATGGCTACTCCTTTTGTTTGGAGAAAGTGGGAGGATTGGAAAGAAAAGTTGTTCAGGGTGAGGACCAGTTCGGTCAGTCGAAGGAGGGTGTCGGTGGAAGGGTACTGGGTGGTACGGCGGGAAAGGAAGAAGCGGAGTGCTTTGAGTCCTTCGTGATGGGGGATGGAGGTGTACAGGGACTGGATGTCCATGGTGAAGATGAGGCGTTGGGGACCGGGGAAGCGGAAATCCTGGAGGAGGTGGAGGGCGTGGGTGGTGTCAGAACGTAGGTGGGGAGTTCTTGGACTAATGGGGACAGGACCGTGTCGAGGTATGCCGAGATGAGTTCGGTTGGGCAGGAGCAGGCTGAGACGATGGGTCGTCCGGGGCAGTCAGGTTTGTGGATTTTGGGCAGGAGGTAGAAACGGGCGGTGCGGGGTTGTGGGACTATGAGGTTGGAGGCGGTGGATGGGAGGTCCCCTGAGGTGATGAGATTATGGATGGTCTGGGAGATGATGGTTTGGTGGTGGGGGGTGGGGTCATGGTCAAGGGGGCAGTAGGAGGAGGTATCTGCGAGCTGGCGTTTGGCCTCAGCGGTGTAAAGGTCAGTGCGCCAAACTACTACTGCGCCTCCCTTGTCAGCTGGTTTGATGGTGAGGTTGGGGTTGGAACGGAGGGAGTGGAGGGCTGCGCGTTCCGAGGGTGAGAGGTTGGAGTGGGTGGGAGGTGTGGGGGAGTTCAGGTAGCGGTTAATATCGCGGCGGCAGTTTGCTATGAAGAGGTCGAGGGCAGGTAGGAGGCCAGCACGGGGTGTCCAGGTGGACGGGGTGCAATTTCAAACTCTCATGGTTTAATGAAGTGCTTTGTCTGTGCATAACTTTCATACAAATTGCCTTTGAGCCAATTGATATTTCTATATGGAGAGATTTTAACTTTTTCTTTTAAGGATACACCACCATTCTGAAGGTTCCATCCTTATATTTAGTGTTAATTGCAAATCCATGTCGACTGAAAAGATTGGTCATTTGTGTCTCAAGCCTGCTCCAAACAGAACATTTCTGGAAAGGTCAGATCTCAAATATTAGCTCTGTTTCTCTCTCCACAGACTGCTCGATCTGCTGAGGAGTTTCCAGCATTTTTCTGTGAATCTCTACTTCCTTGCATAGTATTCTTTGTTACTTTATGGGGGGGGAGGGGGGAGCACAGGTTTAGTTCAGTTGGCTGGATGGCTGGTTTACAATCCGGAGTGATGCTGATAGCACGGGTTCATTTCCCACACCAGCTGAAGTTATGTAGGGAGTTAGGTGTGTGCTGTTGCTTTAAACAAGCTGGTGCCCTACAGGGGAGGCAGTCTAAAACTGACTGTGGAGTGAGAAGACATACAATAAAGTATTCCCTGTTCTATTTTATCCTCCATCTATCTCGTGTTCTATTGATGGCTCTACCGAACAAACATAAAAACCACCTGCTCAACCTTGCATGAGGCAGGGTGAACCTTCGGTGAAACCATCACCAATTGTCTCTGTCATGGATGTCTTTGGCCATCTTAGACTATGGTGACTTTACTCGATGAAAGATTCCAGTGAAGTTGCACTTATGTTTTCATTCATGGGATGTGAGTATTGCTGGCGGGGCCAGAGTTCATGGCCATCCCCAGCTGTTCTTGGGAAGTAGAGGTGAGCATTCTTGAACAGCTGCTGTTCCATTTGGTGTAGGTAGGCCAACAGTGCTGTTAGAAAGGGAGCTCCAGCTAAAATCCAACCAAGGATGGCCAGAGACTTGGAGTGCAATTTGAAGGTGTTGGTGCTCCAATGTATCTGCTGTCCTGAATCAATCCTTCTAGGTAGAAGTAGTGATGCATTAAGAAGCTGCTGTCTAATGAACCTTGGTAAATTTCTGCAGTGCATTTTGTTGTTTGTCGAGCCATAAAGCCATAGAGACGTACAGCATGGAAACAGACCCTTTGGTCCAAATCGTTCATGCAGACCAGATATCCCAACCTAATCTAGTCCCATTTGTTGATAAATACAAATCCCAAAAAGAAGCAATATAAGCAAAATAAATAACATTAATTAACATTTGCCAAATAGTAATAATGGACATCCATGAATAACTCATCTGCCTGCCTTTCGTGCGATGTTAGCTCAGTATATTCTGCTGTACAATTAGTCCTCTGTATCTGCAAGGATTCCATTCCCAAAATCCCCTCTGAATGAAGATGCTTGCGAGGGCAGCACTCATTTTAACCCTGGAGTGTTGATTTTTATTGCTGCTTATTATATGCTGCTGATAGGCGAATTCGCGACTTGTGAATTTGCAGATACAGAGGATTTGCTGTATTTACAATATTCATATTAGATTGTGAGTTACTCATGTGAACTGATGGCACACATTCATGTGCCATAGCTGCATTCCTCTCTGATCAGGTATAAATAAATTTTTGCTCACCATTTTCAAGCTATCAACTCGTAACATTTGTGCAGTTATTGTATGGCTAATCCTCCAGAGTTTAAAAATCAAGCTTTTGAATCATCTGATCCTTCATAGCAGTTGAAGCGTTATCAGCCTATCTCCTCCAACTGATCTCTTATTAAAACATAGAATATAGAACATTACAGCGCAGTACAGGCCCTTTGGCCCTCAATGTTGTGCCGACCTGTGAAACCAATCCGAAGCGCATCTAACCTACAGTATTCCATTTTCATCCATATGTTTATCCAATGATCATTTAGATGCCCTTAAAGTTGGCGAGTCCACTACTGTTGCAGGCAGGGCATTCCACCCCCCCACCCCCACTACTACTCTCTGAGTCAAAAAACAATCTCTGACATCTGTCCTACTTATATCACTTCTCGATTTAAAGCTATGTCCACTCGTGCTAGCCATCACCATCCAAGGAAAAATGCTCTCACTGTCCACCCTCTCTAATCCTCTGATTATCTTATATGTCTCAATTAAGTCACCTCTCAACCTTCTTCTTTCTATCGAAAACAGCCTCAAGTCCCTCAGCCTTTCCTTATAAAACCTTCCCTCCATACCAGGCAATCTCCTAGTAAATCTCCTTTGCACCCTTTCCAAAGCTTCCACATCCTTCCTATACTGTGGTGACCAGAACTATACGCAATGTTACTTGCCACAATTTACATATGGTGACTTAACTCCATGATTGTACAATAATTTACGTGTTTAATTCATGAGAAAACTGCAGAAATACTGTTTAAAATTATTTCATTTTTCAACTCAAGACTATGCTAGGAATTACTGGATGGGCATATGAATGGAAAGAGCTTAAGCGAGATATGGGCCAAATGCTGGCAAATGGGACTAAGCCAGATTGGGATGTCTGGTCAACACAGTTGAGTTAAGCTGTTTTCGTGCTGTATGACTCTTTGAATCACTTTACAGACAATGAAGTGCTTTTGAAGTGTTGTTATAAGAAATACAACAACCAGTTTGCACCCAGCAAGCTCCCACAAATGTGATAATGACCAAATAATTTGATTTTAGTGATGCTTGTTGAGGGACAAAGATTGGTCAGGGCTCTGGATAAAGCTGCCATGCTCTTCTTTTACATACACCGAGACAGCAGATATGGAACTCAACAACTCTTCAGAAAGACTGCACCTCTGACAATACAGCAATCCCTCTGCACAGCACTAACGTTTGTTGGAAATATTTAAAAATTAATCTTACTTTCCCACTTCCACCTACTTGGAATGATTTGCTATTTAACAGACTCACATGTTGAATTAGGCAGCAAGAGATTTACAGAGGTTTACAAGTGTTTGTTATAAATATATAGTTTAGGTCTGTTCTGGAATCGTTCCCTGCCCAGGAGCCAGCCCCCCTCCGCGGAAAAACCCAGCTCTTTATTTGTATAAAGCACCTTGTTTGGGCACATTATAGTACATCTTCATGGCAGGTGGGGCTCAAATCCAGACCTCCTGGTCCTCACACGAGGACACTACCACTGAGCTTTAAAGAATCCAGCACTTTTTGTTTGAAACCATCACCAATACTTAACAAAACACCCGATTAACAAATTATTACAAACACTGCCCACTGGGGCAGTGGAACAATAATAAAACACCGAGAACTGTTTTTTTTTAATTTTAAGAATCCACCACCAACTTATCAATTCCTCAATTAACATATTACCAACCTTATCCACTGCGACAGTGAAGAACCCAACCTTTGCATTTTGAAAAACTCAACATCAAATCACCAATTACCTTATGAACCCAATAACTAAACATTGCCCTCCGGGGTCATCTAACAATAACAAAACAAAATGGTGGGGAACCAAGGGAGGAAGTTAAATTAAAATTAGTTTTGGACTTTTCTATGTCATAGAATAATTACGGCGTTGAAGGTGATCATTTGGTCCGTTGAGTTCCTGCTGCCTCTTTGTAGACTCCAGTCAGTCCCATTCCCTTCCTTTATTCCTGTAGCCCTGTAAGTTTACTTTCCTCAAATCAATTATTGATTGTGTTGGAGGCAGTGAGTTCTAAGTAAAATGTTCTTCATCACAGCTCGCTCTGTATCGCTTACTCATACCTCAAGTCATGTAAATGTGTTGCAATCTTGAGCACCCCTGTGTGGTCTCCCTGCAATCTTCTTCTTTACAAGGAGAACAAGCTCAGCTCTTCCAAGTGAACTTTGCAGCTAAAATCTCTTATCTGTGCAACCATTCTGATCAACCATTCTGATCAATCTCCTTGGCACCCTTTCGAATTCCCTCACATATTTCCAAACGTACGGTGACTAGAACTGGACACAATACTTGTGACGTGACCAGAGCTTTGTAAAGATTCAGTATAAATTTCCTGCTTTTGCACTCAACGCCTCTATCTATGAAACCTTAGGTGTCCAAAGCTTTGCTAGTTACTCTCTGAAAATGTCTTTTTTCTCTCTCTGCCTGGAATTCACTAGCCCCTCTTATCTACTTCAGGGTTGCTGATTTGAAACGTCCTGATGACAAGTTGCTGACAGAATGCTGAGTGTTTAACGTTAAAATTACAACAAAGTTAAAGCAGCAGGAAATAACATCTTTGCTTGATTTGATTTATTTATTGTCCCAGGTATTTTGCTACAAAATACAGTGAAACATATTGTACAGGTTATAGTCCAACAGGTTTAATTGGAAGCACTAGCTTTCGGTCCGACGCTCCTTCATCAGGTGTCTTACAATTGGGTCCTCCACTACCACCTGATGAAGGAGCGTCACTCCGAAAGCTAGTGCTTCCAATTAAACCTGTTGGACTATAACCTGGTGTTATGTGATTTTTAACTTTGTACACCCCAATCCAACACCGGCATCTCCAAATACTGTACAGTGTCGTCCTTCTCTCACGCCATCTTGAAACACAGAAAAATAAATCAAAACATGGAATATTAAGACAGAAAAATGCACAAAAAGAAAACAAATAGAAGTTCCACTTTACAATCTTTCTTGTTAACTGCACAGCCATGGGTTTGGAGCAGCCAGCCATGAGTTCCCTCACCACACCGCTGGAACAAGAGTTGCCACTCACTGGTGCTATCTTAGCTCCACCAATGCAGCCGCCACGAATGCTGCCAAGTCACACACCGGCCCAAACTGAACTCTGCTGCAGCCAAGAGTCCACTCAGGGCCACCTCACCGATACAGTCGCTGACGATGCTGCCTGCTGTCATACCTGGGCCCAAACTGGCCTCTGCCGCAGCAACCATTAGTCTGTGCTGGGCAAGGGGTAGCAAGTTTAAAACAGAGTGGAGGAGAAATTACTTCTCCCAGAGGGTTGTGAATCTGTGGAACTGGCTACCCCAAAGTGCGGTGGATGCTGTGACTGTGAGTAAATTTAAGGAGGAGTTAGACAGATTTTTAATTGGTAATGGGTTGAAGGATTATGGAGAGGAGGCGGGAAATGGGAGTGAGAAGCCTGTCAGCCATGATCGAATGGCGAAGCAGACTTGATGGGCTGAATAGCTTAATTCTGCTCCTATTTCTTATCAACTTAGGAACACCTTGCGGTTGCCACGATCGGGTTCTTCACAAGTCGTAAGTAAAAAGAGGGAAAAAAACCCGAGAAAACAAGAAGAACAACAAAAAAAAAGAAACGCGGATGGAGCAGACAAGGTCTTGGCTCAGGAGCCCTTCTTCGCTGCCATCTTAGATTGTAAACCTAATTCTGCCAGTGTTGATGTGTTTAATTGAATCTTTCTGTTTCAATCACGTCAAGAGTGACAACAACTTACATTTATATAGTGGCTTTAATGTAGTAAAACATCGCAAGGTACTCAAATGGCCTTCAGGATGCCAGTTGACATATTTCTATAACACATTTCTAGACGTTGTAGTGTTATTTGGTCTGCAAGCTGTTTGTTTATTAGCTTTGGATGGTAATTTATTTGATTGTGGTGTAAACACGTTACTGGTTAAAAGGTTGCTCTGCTATGTTGGCTGCAGGGCCCTTTGTTAATATTTATGGTGTTACGTTTGCTATGATGGTTAAAATTGCAATTTCCCCATCATCTTAACATCAGAACAAAATTATTCTATTATTGGTCAGGGCACAGCAGGTGCTGCCTTGGGTATCCGATCCTGTAGCCTATTGGAGAGGTGTCATAGGAGAGTGAAACAAGAGTTGGAATTCTCATTTATTAAGAGAGAGTCATTCAGGTTTACCTTCCTTCATTTGCCCAAAGAGCATCACAAGGGCTTGAAGTTTTGAGAGTGTTGGAAAGAATTTGGTGATTTGGAAAGGTTTGATAATTGATGAAGGGAAGGTTCCGGATGGGCAGTGTCTATTCTCCCTCACAATGTGGAGCAAGCAATGAGTTCATGATCTCAACCCATGAGCTAGCTCAGTGGTGTTTTTGTACATCCCCGAGCAACAGCTTGCAAGTAGCATGGAAAGAAGCAGGGAGGAGCTTGGCAGATATGGAGCTCAAATGTGACCAAACTAAAAAGGAAAGGCAGAGAGAATATGAAAAAGAGTAGAAGATATGGATGTCAGGAACTTCCTTGGGGGAATGGGTGTGTTTTCCTGATTGGATACAGTCTGTCTGAGGTTTACAACCAACCTTCTATAGATAGTTTGTTGTAGCTATCAGGAAAATCCCCAATTAAATTCCCGACAAGAGTGTGTACTCTCAGGCTTAACCACCACCAGTGGTCCATGTCTGATGAGGGGCAGCCCTGCGGTCCTCTGCATCTATGACCACTTTATCATTACTCCTTTAAAAAGCTATGGTGACAGAATTTCTTCTCAAAGGAGCAGTTTGATGGTGACACTACCTCCTTTATTTACTTATCAGAAAAGGGTTTTCAGTCTGGGTCTTTTTCTTTTGCAAAAAGAAGGTTAAGAGGTGACCTATTAGAGTTGTTTAAAATTATGAAACACTTTTATAGAGCACTTACAATGAGAATGTTTCCTTTCGTGTGGAAAAAAATACATCTGGAGACCGTCAGTGTATAATAATCACCAAGAATTCAGTCGGTAATTCAGAAGAAATCCCTTTTTTCAAAGAGTATTGAAATATGGAACTTGCTACCAGTGAGAGTGGTTGACAGCATTAGTATAGATGCATTTAAAGGGAAGTTTGACAAACGTGAGTGAGAAGGGAATAGTGGGTCAGCATGGCAGATTAAATGAGGTGAGATGGGGTGAGGCTTGAGTGGTGCATTAACACCAGCAGGAACTGTTGGGCCAAATGGCCTGTTTCTGTGTCATACATGCCATTCTTATGCCTGACACCAGCCTCCTGAAGTAACTGCTGTGGTTGGATGAAAGCAAACTACTGCAGATGCTGACAATTTGGAATAAGAACAGAAAATGTTTGAGAAACTCAGCAGATCTGGCAGCATCTGTGGAGAGAGAAGCTGAGTAAATGTTTTGAATTCAATATGACTTTCTTTTGGAACTCTTCTTCAGAGCTCCAAAGAAAAGTCATACTGCACTCAAAATGTTAATTCTGTTTCTGTCTCCACAGATGCTGTTAGACCTGCTGAGTTCCTTCAGCACTTTGTGTTTCTGCTCTATTTGGACGTTGGTTGCATTGGGAGACTCCCAGGAGGACTGTGGAAATGATTTAGAAGTCGTCAAATCATTGCTGGAGAAATTGAGCATCACCTATGAGAGTCCCTGGCGTATGACTGCCAGGTAGGGATGATTCATTCCAGAACACCTCGAGAGATTTCATCTTGCACACAAAGAGGCAAAGGTGAGGTGTTGGATGGAGCTCGGAGACCTCCAAGCAACCCAATCCTTCAAGCACCACTGCCCAACATGTGGCAGCATCTGTAGATAACACACTGGACTCATCATCCATCTCAGAGAACCCAACACACTAGAGTGGGAGCAAGTCACCCACTCTAGTCCGTCATCCTGAGGGACTGCTGAAGAGAAGAAGATATTAAAAGAAATTCTAATTGTGACATTCCACTTGATGGTGGGCTCTGATGGAGAGATTATGGAGATACTTTTTTTTAAAAGGTCAGACAATCATTAAATGACCTGTTAAGATTCACTATTTCTGTTCAAGTAGGACGAATATGGGAGGCAGCGTGGAGGCAAGTGACAGAGGGGGAGAACATTAGAAGAGTGGCTTCAATAATGAGATTCTCGTTCAAAATACGCACCATACTGTTGACAATTTCTCCTCAGGAGGGTGCTGGTGGTGAGACACTGAACTTAAAGGTCGAGGTTAACTCTGAAGGATAATATATCTAAAGATCCAACAACTGGGTGTAGACAGACTGTTGCCCCAGCTGTGTGTGCACATTATGAGATTGGCCCAAAGCAACTATGTAGAGTCTGAATGATAGGTCTCACACTACTGTGCAACTGTCAAAGAAAATACACAGTTATACCCTAATGAATACCTCAGCAAGGCTGCTTGTGTTCTAGATTCTATTTAACAACGGAGTAAACCGTACAGTGCTCAGGGATGCATCCAACCTGGATACATCCGGGTCTAATAAGCCATTTCATTCTCCTTTCCTACTGAAGGTTCTCAATCAAACATCTCACGCAACTTGATTTTCCTGTGATATCCACTTGATTTTGAGCACTGACAGCTTGTGTGATCACAGAGTTTCCAAGCCATGAACAAACTGGACAGAATAGCTAAGGGGATGCTGTTCCCACTTACAAAAGAGACAAGAACGAGAGGCCATAGATTTAAAGTGATGTGCAAAGAAAACAAGTGTGATGTGCAAAAAATCTTTTTCACACACGAGTGGTCAGGGCATGGAAGACACTGCCTAGACGTGTGATGGAGGCATGTTCAGTTGAGGCATTCAAGTTGATTGTTTGGATAGAAATATTATGCAGGGATATAGGGAAAAGGCAAGAGATTGGCATTGGGTAATAGAACTGTGCTGGAATGATGGGCCAAATAGACTCCTGTCTTGTAAAAATTCTATTATTCGGTGGTTCACTGGGGCAGATGGAACAGATATTGTCAACATTTTAATTATCACAATGGCCCTTTGTAATTAGTTAGTATGAGATTGTGAGAGAAGCTTCCCTCAGTCTGGAGAAAACCTTGAATTGGGATTTTGAGATCCCACTCTATGTCTCATATATATCCTAATATCTGTGTCACTGTGCCCCCCCTTCACCAACTCTATGTCAACCATTTTCTGCAGCACTTACTTTTCCATCCCCTCCCCAAATCTCTATCACTCTGTACCTCATCTCACCAATCCTGCATCACTGTAAGCCTTGCCCCAACACGCACGCGCGCGCGCGCGCACGCGCACTCACACACACACTCTCACATAGTCACTCATTCACTCACACAACACACACTCACACACGTTCAGAGACTGACACACATTCTGGTCCCACCCCACTCAGCCTGAGCGACACTGTGTGGCACTGTGGCCCTGTTCCTCTCTCCTCTTCCCATCAATTCTGTAGCCATTCTGTGCTCCGCCTAATTCCTCATTGCTTTGTTTCACCTCGAACTCTATTAGTCTTGGTTTCCCCAGTTGGTCACTCTGTTTGCATCCTGTCCCCAATTTTGCTTCTCTCTGGAGTCCTCAGCTGCTTCCAACTCCAACAAACTCTGAAGAAAGATATAACAAAATTGGGAGAAACTCTGAGGAAAATTTCAAAGTTAAGCAAACAGGACTTGACAACAAGATTATGTACAATGCAGAAATGGACTGAGAGATTGCAGAGTGTCATGTATTCTGAGATTTCCAGCTTTTAATCACTCTTTATTTGTCACTTCTATTTTGCTTCCAAACACAAATATTAGTCTTAGATTAGCTTTGGGTACAATGCTGTGTATTGAGTGACCAGTGTTTCTCCACACAGACTTAGACACAGCTATTTTTGAGCAAGTGCCAACCTTACTAAACGCTGGTACCACCTGTGGCCCTGTGGCCGAATACTTCAACAACTCCTCCCACTCTGCCAAAGACATGCAGATCCTGAGCCTTCTCCATCGCCACTCCCTAACCACCTGACACCTGGAGGAGGAACGCCTCATCTTCCACCTCGGGACCCTCCAACCCCACGGCATCAATATGGATTTTACCAGTTTCCTCATCTCCCCTCCCCTCCACCTTATCACAGTCCCAACCTTCCAACTTGGCACTGCCCTCATGACCTGTCCTACCTGTCCATCTTCCTTCCCACCTATCTGTTCCACCCTCCTCTCCGACCTATCACCTTCACCCCCCCCCCTCCATCTACCTGTCACACTCTCATCTACCTTCTCCCCAGCCCCACCCCTCTCCCATTTGTCTCATCACCCCATTGGCTCACAGCCTCATTCCTGATGAAGAGCTTTTGCCCGAAATGTCGATTCTCCTGCTCCTCAGATGCTGCCTGACCTGCTGTGCTTTTCCAGCACCACACTCTCGACTCTAATCTCCAGCATCTGCATCCAGTCCTGACTTTCACCAGTTTGAGTCAATATATTTATGAAACAAACGAGAGTCAAGAGCATAGTTGAGGAAGCAGCACTACGTTCTGGAGATTTCAGAATGAAGATGGTGGGCTCTCAAACATTGTTGTTGGGTAATTGGGATTGATGAACAGAGCTGACGCAGTCGCTTCAATTACAAGGCAAACTCTTGTAAAACTTGCAGCCTATAAAAGAGACAAAGGACTAATTAGGGACTGCACGCCAGCCCACCCATGAGATAGATGGTGGGGAAGGGTGCACTGTGTTAAAGACAAACGATACATAAATGGTCATTTATGTGAGGTACGACAGCATGATTGCTGATTATAATACTGCAGCCTTTCATGAGTCTGTGTCTCCAGGGCAGCTAAATTGGAGAGAAGCTGGAAGAGAAAACAAAACAAAAAGGCTCTGCCAGGCAGTCTCAGGACTCTATCCACAAAGAGCTGGAATGCATCTTCAAAGCTGTGGTTATTCATACAGCTCTAGTTAAATTGTAATTGAAAGATTTAAGATTATCTTTAGCTACTTGTCTGGGTGTGGCCACCACTGGCTTCAGCTGAAGACATATCTTGACCCCACATGAAGGGGTCACACCCTTGCCCAATAGAAATGCAGCCTTCTCTGAAATTGGCCCCAGATGCTGCACCCTTTAATAAACGCGTGCTTTTTTTTGTTTTTGGTATGTGTTAATGTCAGGGATGGAAGACTTCACCAAATCTTAATACCACAACAGCACACTTGACATCCTGCCTGACGCGTGGTTGTAGTTTGACACGGGAGACTATATCACGACCCTACCCTATCATTAATCTTCTGGGATACACTTAACTCCTTTGTACTTGGAGCTGCTCCGATAATCCCACAGGGGAGTCAAGATTGCCCTAAAGTGTTCCTACTTTTAAAACAATTTGCTTTGCGGTTCTTCATAAGCTCAGTTAAATAACCTCATGTGGACAGGTTGTGAAGGTAACAGCTTTGATTTGTGGTTTGTACTAAGTTTGATGATCAGTCAGTAGAATCCTCCAATTAGTTTCCATGTCACTGGGCGAGAGAGGGGAGAGACCAGACAGCTACCAGTATCACCATTAGATAAAATGCATGTCTCTGGGCATAGGATCAGACCAGGTTTCATCCTCATTGTCCAAACTCATACATGGAGAATACCCATTGCAAACTGGGATAACTGGTAACCTCCCTGCTATGCATAGCACACTACAAAAACACATCAAACATTCCTCACCTGATTCAATGGAGAAGCCCTGTCAATGAATTTCTGAGTTAAAACAATTTCTGGGAATATCCTTGAGCTTCCATATTATAACTCTGGTGACAATTTACTGTAAATGTTACTGAAGCCAGTTGAACGAAGTTCCTATAGACATTGGTTGGGTGGGGGGGAAGCTACTCTAACCTCATGGAGATTTCGTGTGAATGCTTCTTATTTCATCTTGGCCAAAATCCTTTATAGCATGAACATCTCAAATTTATACATTCATTTATTTCCAAAGCTCCCATGAACACGATATCAATATGTTTTTTTGTATCTCTCATTCTCGTTCCAGTCGATAATCTCTTTTGGCGTCATCTGTTCATTTGGTTTTTGCTCTTTCTCACCTTCCTCATTCTGTTTCCAGTCTCTGTTCTTTCAGTAACTCACAAGTTTGTAGATTTTTGTTTGTCTTATGTTGCCTTTTACTTTCTTCCTTTTATATACAATACAGTTTCATTACTTCCAACATACAGCCTTGTCACTGACCTTCTCAGTAGGGCATGTTATAATGTTATAGTGCACTGGGTCAGATATAAGCACAACTGATCCCATGATATACAGAATGATGATATTTGGGAATAGTGGAAAAGGTAAGTCAGTCACAGGCACTGTCAGAAGTATTTCCATTTCATTACTCTTAGATGAATTTGAATGAGAAAGAAGCTATTCTCAGCATTTCACATGGGTGAGAATTCTGTGGTTTGACAGAATTGAACTGAGACAAGATCAGAAAGAATCCTCCAAGAGGTTTTCTATGTGGAAGTGTGTTGTCCTCATAGTGTTCTTGCCCTTTTGCTGAAGGTGCTGATTTGTATTGAGTTATGCTTCCAAGAGCGCTGATGACCTTCAACCCTTGATTGGCCTTCCTTCACATGGGGTCAGTAATTGTTGGTAGGTTATTTGTTGATGCTATCATCACAGCCAAGAACACTCCTGTGATCTACCCATGTTTGTAGATCTAGAAGCCATTCTGTATTAGCAATGTTCAACAAATACAAAGACCTGAATAACTAGTTAACAGTGGGATTAGTTAAAAGAGGAATATTAGCTATAAGCACTCCACATTCCTCTCTATCCATCTTAGTTGAAGCGCTCAGCCAAAGCACAGCACCTCATAAGTATTATCGTATCTGTTCTATTTGTAGTGAGATTTGAACCCATAACCTTCTGACTCATATCGAGATGGCCTCAACTTTGGAAGTGCATGTTACTGACAGAGTTGCAGTTTCTAACACTAGCATCTCTAATCCCAAGAACGTTAATCAGCTTACAAAAGAAAAGTAAAATACTGCAGATGCTGGAGATCTGAAATAAGCACAGAAAGAGCGGGAGAAACTCAGCAAACCTGGCAATATCCATAGAGTGAGAGAGACTGAGTTAATGTTTCAAGGCTGAGGTGACTCTTCTTCAGAAGAGCTTTGAAGATGTATCTGAACACTCAAAATGTTGACAACTGTCTCTCTCTCTCTTTACATAGCTGTAGCTAGACCTGCTGAATTTCTTCAGCACTTTGTGTTTTTAGTTCAAGAAGAGATTAATGAATTTAGTTCAATGGAGAGCTATATTCAACTCGTAATATTATATACTTGCTCTTCATGTACACTGCCAGGCACGTGCTTCTCTGGAATTTTCTGTTTTTAGTTCAGATTTACATCACGCACAGTTTTTAAACTATGTTGAAAAATATAATATGAACTACTTTCAGACTGTCTCAGTAATTCTTCATGACTTGTTGTTAGGAGACAACAGGAGTGGTCTTTGAGCCATTCAGTTTCAATCCTCGTCTCCCCTTACAGAGAAGTATCTCAACTTTGCCCAGTGCTTGACAATAATGAGGAATAATTCAAACAATATCAAGCAAAGCTGCAATGAAGTTGCAAACACTCCCACGTTTAAGGGTCTTTCAGATTAACTATTTCACTCCCAACAGTAGTTGTGACAGCTCTGTAGGCAAGTGTACTCACTGTATTTTTAAACCTAATCGACTGAGGAAGTTCACCTCTGATGGCTATTGAGAGACAGTTGCTGAATCACAAATCTCTTGCAAGCTACAACAAGGAGTGATCCCCAGGTTAGGTTTGGATGGTTCTAAACAATCCTGATATATGAAGTAGATTGGATGTATATTGAAAGTACCCAGTACAGGCACAATAATATCTCACTGTAAAATCAATATGTTTTGTCATATCAATGTAACCGCAACCTCAAAGTGAGATTGGATTTTAAGAAAGATGAGTTGCCGTGCATGTTATTGTAATGTGCTGTACAGAACACAAAGATTCCAGCTTCACTCTATAACCAGTGCTGAGCTATTGGATCACACCCTGGGCAGCAGAATGGCAGTTAGAATTACTCTCAGCATTCTAGGATAGAGTGAGATGAAATCAGATTTCCCAATGCCCAAATACTATCCAGTGATTCCTTGTGGAAAGGGGAAGTTCTTGGTCTTTGAAAAGGGGCAGGACTGGGGACAGCTTGATGCCCAACTAGTGGGATGGTGAACTAACCCATAGTTGTCCCGCTGTAAAGAACAAGATAGTATTGAGAGGGCAGCCTAGATGCAAGGAAGCTTCCCTTGTGTAGGAACTTGATGCTTAAAAGAGATTGGTTTAAAAGAAAGCAAAGTAATGTGCTTTCATTACTGACAGTGAGTCTTTAAGAAATAAGATGCTTAAATGATTGATGAGTGAAATTATGGTAATTAATTGCTTTCAAACCCAGAATTCCAAAATTGAAAATAATAATTACGCATCAGGAAACGTACAAGTATAAAACTGACAGACTGTAAATGTTTGCGACTACCTTTTGGACTGGACAATTAAAATGAAGTGGTGCAGCATGCTTGTTCAGGAACTTTTAATTGAAGAATGCTAATTTCATAGGAGTCCTGTCTGACTGTCTTCAATTATAACTTAGTGTGCAAGATACTGAAAATCACTGTCATTTACTTATGTTTTAAAAGAAAAATAGTAGATTAAAAATGTCAAACTACAGAGTTAAGAAAATTTCCCATTCCAGAACTGACAGACATAGTCCAGGAAATTCCCATTCTGTGGACACTTTGTTATGATTTGAATGAATTATCCAACATGCATTTCCTGCCTTCTGAATGGACTTTGTTTGAAACTGTGACTCATTGCAACATCTCCTGTAATTGTTGTGCCAATAATGTAGTTTCTAAAGTATATGACCATCACCAAAAAGAGTCACTCTTTGACATTGCCCCTTGACATTCAACGTATTACCATCACTGAATCCCCCAACATCCTTGGGGTTACCATTGACCAGAAACTCAACTGGACTCACCACATAAACACAATGGCTACAAGAGCAGGTCAAAGACTGGGGATATGCGGTGACTAACTCACCTCCTGACACCCCAAAGTCTATCCACCATCTACAAGGCACAAGTCAGGAGTGTGATGGAATACTCCCCACTTGCCTGGATGGGTGCAGCTCCAACAACACTCAAGAAGCTTGATAGCATCCAGGACAAAGCAACCCATTTGATTGGCACAACATCTACAAACATTCAGTCCCTCCACCACCGGTGCTCAGTAACAGCTGTGTGTACTATCTACAAGATGCACTGCAAAAATTCACCAATGATCCTGAAACAGGACCTTTCAAACCCATGACCACTTCCATCTAGAAGGTCAAGGGCAGCAACTATTTGGGAACACCAATGCCTGCAAGTTCCCCTCCAAGCCGCTCATCACCCTGACTTGGAAATATACTGCCGTTCCTTCACAGTCATTGGGTCAAAGTCCTGGAATTCCCTCCCTGCTGGCATTATAGGTCAACCCACATCAAGTGGACTGCAGCGATTCAAGAAGGCAGCTCACCACCACCTTCACAAGGACAAACAGGGATGCGCTGTCAATGCTGGCCAGCCAAGTCCCATATAGGAGTTAAAAAATTAATTCATTAAAATTAAAATTCTATTCTTGCACCAGCTGAGGTTACCATGAAGGATTTGCCTTCTCAACCTCTCCCCTTGCCCAAGGCAGGGTGACCCTCAGGTTAGGCAAAAGTGAGGACTGCAGATGCTGGAAATCAAAGTCTAGATTAGAGTGGCACTGGAAAAACACAGCAGGTCAGGCAGCATCCGAGGAGCAGGAAAATTGTTGTTTCAGGCAATAGCCCTAAAACGTCGATTTTTCTGATCCTCAGGTCAAATCAGCATTAGTTGTCTCCCTCTAATAAGAGAGCAGCCCTATAGTTCGGTAGGACTATGGTGACTATACCTTACTTTATAATTATTGTCCAGGAATTAATAACTCTTGAGATCTCTAGCCTTTTCTTGCTTCTAGAACACAGATTAAATCCCACTAAACTATTGCTTCTTAATGTATTTCATCTGAAAGTTGATGCTGCCTTGAACTCCCTTTTCCCATCATTAAAATAGGGAAGTCGGTAAAATGTTAAGCGAGTATTTATGGTATAAGGAACCTGGGGTAAAAAATATCAGGTTAAAAGGGTTACAGTTCAGTCAGCGATGATCTAGTTGAATGGCAGAATAGGTTTGAAGGGCTGAATGACTTGTTCCTTTGAAATATACTTTGGTGTATTTGAGGCCCATGTTAAAAGAACCAGTCAGATACTTTGTTCTGTTTTGAATCGTGGAAGCAATTCCGTGTCTATCTTGTTTGAGAGGAGGGGAAATAACATTTGTGTCAAAGAGGTGTTTGCAGCAAACCATGCACTGTGGTTGGTAGCCATGACGATCTGAGATTTGTGGGTAACGAGGCTGGTAGTCTTTGGTGGAAAGATTAATAAAACTAATACTTTGCGTATGAAGGTTCTCTTGGCAACACAACACTCGTATTTATTTATTTGAGTTGGATGTCCTTTCCAGAATCTTCATAATTCCCCCGTTGTTAGCTTGAATTTGCTTTTATTTAAACCATGTTCAAATCCAGATGGTGGATGATGTTTAGAGTTTAGATGTGTCTTTAATAATGAATTGAAAACCTCAATATCTAACACTTCTGCATCACGACACAGAAATGAGTGAAAATAAATTGGACATCTTTAAATCTTAGTGCCTTGGTTTACGAACTTTGAAAAAACAATTTAAAAATAAACACTAATATAGCAGCCTATTGTTTCAAAAGTGTAAAGGTGCAACTTTACTAATGTAAAATAACACTTTTCCATCATGATTTCAGTTGTAAGTGGTCCCTTCCAAAGAGTCAAAAGGCAGAATGATTGGGACAGAGAAATAAAAATCATTCTCTTCCAAGACTTAGTCTTTTGATTTCTCTATTTTGAGATTAGGATAAAAAGGGAGTAATTGTTCCTGGTTTACCAGAACTGTTAAATCAGATGTTACTGTAACTTTGCAATTGCAGAAGACAAGAAAATATTCACCTTCCTCTGTATAATACATATGCTTTATTACAAAATAGCACTGAGTAAAGAATCTGTCCCAAAACTGCATCCCATAAAACTAGAATATTCAAATGTCTTTTACTAACATATTAACACATTTCCTGATATCCTTGCCTTCTCCTCTGAAAAGCAGTGTCAGTATGAATATTTTAATGGGACTACACAGAATGTTAATTATTAGATAGACACACAAATAACCCACCCATAAATGTTCAAATATTGAAACAATATAAATAAGGAACTTGCATTTATAAAACATCTTTCACATCTTCAGGTCCTCCCAAAGAAAATCACAGCCAATGAAATCCTTTTGAAGTGTATTCATTGTTGTAATGTGGGGAACTGCAGCAATGAATGCTCACAGGAATTTGTCCCAATACAACAAATGCCTCTTTTTTAAATGATGGATGTTGAAGGGCAAATATTGACATGGACACATAGGAATATAGGAGCATTAGAACTGCAGTAGGCCATTCAGCCCTTCAAGCTTGCTCCATCTTCAATAAGATCATGGTTAGTGATCAAACATCTGTGATGTTGTCGCTATCCAGGATTTTGAGCATGCTCAAGACAGAAATCAATAATGACTGAAATGCAACAGACCTCTAGGACCCTCTGGAATTCCAACAATTCATCACTTTCCAAGTGAAGAAATTCCTCCTCATCTTACATGGCCTACCCATTCCTCCTCATCTTACATGGCCTACCCATTATCCTAAGATAATGCTCTCTAGTTCTAGACTCACCAGCCAGGGAAAGATTCTATCTATATCCACCCTGTAAAGATTTTGTAAGCTTCAATGAAACCACCTGTCAATCTTCAACGCTCTAGGAATTATATACCCAGCTTCTTCAATCACTCCTCATTAGATAATCCAATCATCTCAGGGAGTTTAAAACTGTACACAATACATTAGGTGTGTGTAATAACTCAGAAAGTTTGACTGGAAAGGGACATCAAAAACCAAAGAACTGTGGAGTTTCTGAAGAAGGGTGACTGGACTTGAAAAGTTAACTCTGTTTTCTCTCCACAAATGCTGCCGGATCTGCTGAGTTTTCCCAGCAATTTCTGGGAAGGGTCACATTATTTGTTGTCAAACTTCAAAACTTCAAAACTTCAAACTTGTGGCATACAAAGGCTAATCCCAGCCTGGACAGAAAATTCTGCAGACACATCCCTGGCTCTGGTTTTTTTTGCCTTTTATACACAGAAGTACTGTCACACTGATACTGAGTGACTTTCCCATCACTAAAATCACAGAGACGTTTCACGTTTTATTTTCCTTTTAATTACTAACTACCACCAGTAATCATTCGTGTAGCCAGCTAAATATTTACAAGTAAAGGCTGTTATGGGCAATGCAAACCAATTGGATCTACCTTATCTCTTCTCTTGTTTTATACTCTGAAGAGATACTACGCATAACTGAGTGACCTTCCCAGCACCAAAATTGTCATGACACGTTTTGAGTTTAACAGCCACTAGTATAAATGCCAGTGTAGCCAATTCAATAGTTACATGCAAAGCCCACTATGGACAGTACAAACCATCAGATGTGAAGTGGCGGTTGGGAGAGACAGGGAAGGGACTAAATCAAAAAGCTGTTGGAGTGGGAAATAAAGCAGTATACCCCCCATGGTTCCTTCCTCTCTCTAAAGGCTTAGATGGATACCACATACATCCTCTCCAAGCATAGCCAGGCATGAACATAATCACAGAGGAGGGACAGATAGTCGACAGAGATGATGCCTCCACAGCCTGCTGCCTGGACCTGTTTATAGCCACTAGGACACACTGTGGACTGGAGATGCAGAAGATCAGAGTTGAAAAGTGTGGCACTGGAACAGCACATAAGGTCAGAGCAGCATCCAAGGAGCAGGAGAGTCAATGTTTTGGGCATAAGCCCTTCATCAAGAATGTTGGGGTTGGGAAGGGGGCTGAGAGATAACTAGGAGGGTGGAAGGGAGACAGGATGCCAATTTCAGGGAATATCTCTGGGGCACATGCCCGAACAACCCCACCCTCTTTGGCCAACCGCTTCAAACTCCCCCTCCCAATCCACTAATGACTTGCAAGTCCTGGGCCCCCTCCACTGCCAAATCCAACCCACCTGACGCCTGGAGGAAGAATGCCTCATCTTCTACCTTAGGACTCTCCAACCACACAGAATCAACACCGATTTCACCAGTTTCCTCATCTCGCCTCCCCCTCACCACTTCCCATATCCAACTCAACTCCGCCCTCTTGAACTGTCCTACCCATTCATCTTCCTTCCCACCTATCTGCTTCACCCTCCACTTTGACCTATCTCCACCATCACCTACCTCCATCTCCCTATCACCTTCCCAGCCCCCTCCCCCCACCCCACCCAACCCTCCTATTTATCTCTCAACTCCCTTCACCCCCACATTCCTGATGAAGGGCTTATGTGCAAAACGTAGATTCCCCTGCTCCTCGGATGTGGCCTGACTTGCTGTGCTTTTTCAGCACCACACTTTTCAACCTCGTTTATAGCCAGCCTGGCCTGACTCAAGAGCAGACCTATGAGGAGATTCTCTAATCTGCCCACACCCTCCGCACAGGGTGCCTAAAGATCAGGAATGTGGGGCTGAACTGCAACAAAAAACACCAAAGGTTTTTTCATATAACTAAAAAGGGAGTGCAAATGCTCACAACCATGGTTCATGGACTTCACTGCACTGCAAAAGAACCAGTTGGGTTGGGAGTCCATGATCTACTTCAATTGGTGGTTGTAAGGTATTGCCAAGTGCAACACCAGTCACCCCAGGTCCCTGCTGGAAAGTGGGAGGACTCCTACATAGAGAGCCCTTCACCTGGGCTCCCCACCACCTGGCAGCATCATAGGTTTCCCCAGGCATGTCCCAAGGTGGATGGTGTGCAGCAACAGCCTATACAAAAACTGGGTCTGCTTTATCCTACTTTCTAGTCAACCTTTTCATGGATTTTATTACACACCTCTAGAGCAGGGGGATCTTGAACCCAGGCCTCATGGCTCAGAAGTAGTGATACTACCAGTGAAGGGCCCTGTTACAGACCAGACTAACCACTTCAAAATATATTAAGAAGATAGCCTAAACCCCCAACTTTTTCTTATTTTTAAAGCCTAGTGTAAGCCGATGTGTTCCAGATGCAATTCAATGGATAAAACTATCAGGTTTAAGTAAAACATACCTTCCTCTTACACTAAAGTTAAAATACAAACACAAGAAAGAAGAATTGGAATAACAACTCTATTGGGAAACTTAACAGAATAATAAATTATTTAACTAAGAAAAAACAACTGTTCTGATAAACTTATATTCCATAAACCCACCCTTGGCAAACTCCGTAAAATACAGTAGATTGTCTCACATGCGGTTCTCCAGTGCAAGAGGAAAGAACATCAAGAGAAACCTCTGAAATAGAGAGAGAGCTGAAGTGTCTTGCTGTAACAGGGAGAGATGTATAGCAGCCTCCAAACTCCAACAGCAACTAAAAGTTAAACCAATGTCCTAGTTTTACATGAGCTTGACCCCAATCCTTCATGCTGCTTCTATTGTGCCAATTTTTAAAAAGACCCAAGGCTTCACAAGTTATTTATTTTATAATCTGGGATCAGACTGCTCAGCACCTCTATCTCAACTTCTCTTCATTAAAAAAAGGACAAAATACACCTCTTAAAGCCATAGTATTGTCACAGCTGAGGTGATGTGTTCCAGCTGGACAGACCATTGCCTGTTACTAAGAAGCTCATAATCGACCAACTCCACAAGCATATTAATTAGTGATCCCACATGGGCCTTGTAGGGGTTATCAAAATGTGGTTTTACCCAAGCTCTGTACACTTGCAGCAAGACATCTGTACTCCAACCCTCTTGTAATGTGGGCCAATGTAACATTTACTTTCCTAATTACTTACTGTACTTGAATGGTAATGATTCGTGAATAAAAGCACACAAGTCCCTTCAGACACCAATGCGATTCAACCACTCACCATTTGAGAAATACTCTCATACCAGCAAAGCTACTCATTTCTCTACCATTAATACTGTGAGTTAATACTTTTCCCCTCAGTTGCAAGTGGAATCATGGTTTGCTATCTCACCTCAAGGACAGCATCTCTGGTGTTGCAGCAGTCCCTTAGTAACATCAGCCTGCATTATGCATTTACGGACCAGGAATGGGAGTTTAACCTGTAACTTTGACTCAGGAGCAGGTCTGCTCCCCACTGAGCCAGAGTGGTCACCTAATGAATTGAATTGAACAGAGCTCTTGACACTCAAATGCTTCCAATGGCCAGCGTGTCTCAGATTCTTAGAAATCTGACAACCTCATGGATCCTCTGGGATCCCCTTAGGAACTCTAGTTTGAAAACCTTGTGCTTCAAGGGATTTTAGGTTAGGTTGGGATTGCGCTTGTGGCTTCTTGACTACTTTGAGAGACTGTGTTGGACTTCAGATATTTTCTTTTTTGCTTCTCTATAATTATGATGTAATGTGCAGCTTTTTTTGTGGTTTGTTAGAATAGTGAAGCGTTCAGTAGTCTATCCAAAATGTTCCAGCATTCTTCTGACATAAAGAGCAAAAGGCACAGGAGGAGAAGCAGGCCATTCAGCCCATCCAAGCCTGCTCTTTTTTTCAATGAAATCATGGCTGATCTGATAATCCTTCGCTCCTGCTTTTTCCCATCTCCCTTGATTCCATTACTGATTAAATATCTGTCTATCTCAGCCTTGAGTATATTTAATCACTTAGCTTCAGTTGGTGAAGTTCACTGATTCACTCCTCTCTGAGAGAAGAAATTACTCCTCATCTCTGTCTTAAATATGTGACCCCCCCCCCCCGACCCCAGGCCTCGATTCTTCCACAAGGGGAAACAACTTATGACATCTGCCCTGTCAAGTTCCTTAAAAATCCAATAAGCTTGCCTCTCATTCTTCTAATTCTAAAGATTACTAGCCCAATCTAATCAACCATGCCATGTAAGACAGTTCCTGTAGACCTAGCATGAACTTAATGAACTTTCTCTGGGCAGCCTGCAATGCCAGTTCCTTAGCTTAAGAGCCCGACCAATTCACTTCATTCCAGCTGTGGTCCGACAAGTGCTTTATATAGTTTCGCAAAACCTCCGCATGTTAATACGACACTCCCTTTGAAATAAAGGCTAATGTTATATTTTCTATTACCTCCTGAACTTTTATATCATTGAATCCCTACAGTGTGGAAACAGACCATTCAGCTTCTTGAGTCTGCATCAACCCTCCAAAGAGCATCCCACCCCGACCTTCGTCTTGTTGTGATGATGGCAGAAAATAAGAAAAAGTTTCTTAGTTCCTTGAAGGGAGCAGATCTATCAGCAGGAGCAGGACTGCTTTCAGACCACTGTCTCTGGAGCTTAGTTTCTGTGAATCATGATGGTGGTGGATCATGGATCGTGGTAGTGGATCTTGGTAGTAGATCATGGTAGTGGATCATGCTGGTGGATCATGATGGTAGATCATGGTGTTGGATCATGGTGATGGATCATGGTGGTGGATCTGTTCCCTTCAAGGAATTAAGAAATATGTTTCTTTCCTGCCAGCATCACAGCAAGACCATTTTGAGCTGATCCTGACTACACAAAATGTTTCTAGCACCTTTATGAATTCATACTTGAATGTAATGAACCACTTACAATAATGGAACAATGTTTCCTTTCTTAAAGTCAACTTGTTCAAATGCAGCACACTGCAGAATTAATTACATTCTTTATTTTCGATATTTTGTAAATGGGAATGATACAAAGTGCAACATAAAATGTGGGCTACATTTTTAGGGAAAAAAAGTTATCATTAAACTAATAAGTGTTTTATTCCCGAACTTGTACCAATGTTGAAGGAATACCTTATACGCATATTTTCATGTTTTTGGGGTTAATTCCCAAGGTAACTGGAATCTGTAATTGGTTTTACATAAGGGCTTGGTTGGTCATGAAATCTAATGTAAAAAACTTTGCTATCATTTGAATACGATCACCCAATGCTGACTAACTACAAAATTCCTTCAATAGCTGTAAAGCTGTTTGGAACATTGTGAGGTCATACAGTCATAGAGCCATAGATATGTACAGCATGGAAACAGACCCTTTGGTCCAACTCATCCACGCTGACCAAATATCCTAAATTAATCTAGTCCCATTTGCCAGCACTTGGCCCATATCCCTCTAAACCCTTCCTGTTCATATACCCATCCAGATGCCTTTTAAATGTTGTAATTGTACCAGCCTCCACCACTTCCTTTGGCAGCTCATTCCATACACGTACCACCCTTTGCATGAAAACGTTGCCTCTTAGGTGCCTTTTAATCTTTCCCTTCTCACCTTAAATTATGCCCTCTAGTTCTGGACTCCCCCAACTCAAATGCAAATCTTTTTTTGGGTAGAAACACAAAAGCCAATTTTGCACAGAGCAACCTCCCACAAACAGCAACATCAATGGAACGACTAGATTTTTGAACACACTGCTGTGTTGTACACAAAGCATGGTGCTAGAAGTTGTACTAAGGTGAGTGTCCAGAGCGCTGTTACGCCAAAGTTAGTTACTGAGTGTCATTAGTGGAAGGAGTGAGTGTTTGTGGAGTGATGCCAAATGGGCTGCTTTGTGCTGGATGGTGTCAAGCTTTCAATGAACTATTTGCCATCTTCAGTTTAGACAGTAGCATTCTTACGTATGAGGCACCAAGTTTCCAGATTTAAGTCCCACTCCAGTGCTTGAGTCCAACTATCAAAAACTAACACTCAATCTGAATTTTGCATGGGCACTGCATTTTTGGATATGACATCCTTTGCACATGATGTGAAACTAAGGTCCCATTTTGCTGCTCAGCTGGATGTAGCAGATCTCAAGGAACAGCAAGGAGAGACCCCATGGTTTATGTTATATTTACCCCTGAACCAACATCACAAAACAAACCTCTGTGTTTCATGTGGAAGAAACTGCAGTGTGCTCAGCACAAGGACTTTATTGAGGTGAATTCAAAAAGTGTCCTGGTCCCAATTATTTGAACAGGTGGTGGAATGGGGAAAGTCACAGCCATTTTGTCTTTAAGCAGTTTTATATACTGTGACCTTCATTTTTATTTGGTGTGGCAGCTCACAGCTGCAGAGCTGAGCTTTTTATTTCGCATGTGGACACTCACCTTGGCACCATGCTTTGAGTACAACATAGCAGCATGTTCAGAAATCTCATCATTCCATTGATGTTGCTGTTAGTGGCCGTGTGTGCAAATTGGCTGTTGTGTTTCATAACTGACAGTAAAGCACTTTGAGACAGTAAAGCACTTTGAAACAATGAAAGGCACTGTATAAATGCAAGTCTTCCTTATCTCTTACCATTCAGGTTTACTTTGTAATCATGGCTGAGAATGAAGCTAAAGATACTGGGAAAACAAACAACAGCATTGAGAATCTGACTGAAGATGGCTTCCCTCTGTCTTCGCTGGCCAACCTATTTGAGAATGAAGACGGTGGTGCAACTGCTGAAGGGCCTCGAATGGCTACCCGGGAGAGTGGTGACAGCAACAAACAGAACCTGAGATTCAAATTCCAAGGAGCTTTCAAAAACCGAATGCCCAATCCAATAGACCTTTTGGAGTCCTCCATCTATGACTCATCCATGCCCAGTATGGCTCCCGCCCCAAAAAAGGCTCCTATGGACTCGCTTTTTGACTATGGGTCGTACAGACAGGGGAGTGACGACAAGCGCAAGAAGAAGAAACCAGCCAAAGAGTGAGTACGACAGTATTCATGCGAAATTAGCTTTGAGTAATGATTTGAATGAGCGTCCTGCAGTATTGTTACACGTAGAATCATCGAGGGTGGCAGTGGGCTATTTAGAGATTAAAGTCAATTGGAAATGGACTCTATAATCCAGTAGTGTCCAGTCTTTTGGAATTGGATCATGCCACAAGCAGTGATTGGGACATGAGTATTTTTTACAAATGTGAGGCACCCATAGCCCCAAGGTGCAAAAATGTAAGAATTTTCTGAGGGTTGTGGCAACTAAAACTAGAGGGTATAGCTTTAAGGTGAGAGGGGAACGATTAAAAGGGACATGAAGTGCAACTTTTTCACACAGAGGGTGTTGTGCATATGGAATAAATTGCCAAAGAAAGTAGTAGAAGTAGGTACAATTACATCATTTAAAAGACATTTGGGCAGGTACATGGATAGGAAAGAATTAGAGGGTCAAATGCAGGAAAATGGGACTAGCTTAGTTTAGGAAACCTGATCAGCATAGACGAGTTAGGCTGAAGGACCTATTTCCACACTGTATGACTCTATGACTCTATGGCCCATACATTAATTAATCCCCGATTCTCAAAGTAATCCAAGCCCCTGTACAAAAATCAAATCTGTCAGAGACAAAACTTCAAAGCTCCAAATGCAAATAAGCTAAGCTCTGCGGACATAAAATTACAAACTTATGTAGAAGTTCAGCACAAAAAATCCCTTTTGAACCAACTAGCTGTTGGAGCTGCTGTTTATGTTCCACATGAACCTCTATCTCCCCTTTTTTATCTAACCTTATCAACTCATCCTTCTGTTCTTTTCTCCCTTTGTTCATTTCTCACTTCCCTATGTGCAAAAAAAAGATGTTGCTCAGATATAACATTGTGTGACTCCCTGTACATAAAAGATTCACATGTTTTTCCCTGGGTGCTTGGGTACATGCAACCTTCAACCTCAGCTCCTGAACTGACCAAGCCTTAGACAACTGATAAATTCTTTTTGACCTGAATTCACATATAGCAGTCTTGCCAGTGTTCCAGGTTTGGGAAATTTAAAGTATTGATTTTCAGCATAAATCAAAGTAGGCATTGTGCACACGCATGCAAAGGTGAAAAGTGTCAGTTGTGGCTCAGCACTAAAACTTTATCTTCATCTGAGTCACAGCTTGTGGGCTCAGGTTTCAACCTGAAGACTTGAACCAACAGTCCAGTGTGAGACTGAGGGGGTACTGTACTGTCAGAGCATGGCATCTTTTTGGATGAGACATTTAAACTGGGACCTTTCAACTGGGCATAAAACATCCTATGGCACTATCCAAGGAAGAGTAAGTAGTATTCTGGTCAATATTTATCCATTAACCAACCTTGCCATAACAGGCTTCCTTGTCATCTATCCCTTTGCTGTTGCATTTTACTGCATTGCCACCTGACTATATTGCAGATAGTTTTCGTGGATTATGAAGTGGTTTCAAATTTTCTGTACAGATGTTGGTAAGGCCTCTTCTAGAATACTGTATCCAGTTCTGGTCACCCTGTTATGGGAAGGATATTATTAAGTTGGAGAAGGTTCTGAAAAGATTTCCCAGGGTGTTGCCAGGAATGGAGAGTTTAACTTATAAGGAGAGGCTGGATAAGCTGGGACTTTTTTCACCAGAGTGTAAAGGGTTGAGGGGTGACCTTGTATAGGTTTATAAAATCAGGAAGGGCTGGGATAATGTGAATGGTAAGTGTCTTTTCTCTAGGGTGGAGGATTTCAAGACTAGGGGCTATATTTGGAGAGTGAGAGGAGACAGATTTAAAAAAGGCAAGGGGACAACGTTTTTACACAGCGAGTGGTTAGTGTGTGGAATGGACTTCCAGACGAAGTGGTGGATGTTAGTAGTTACAGTGTTTAAAAGACATTTGAATAATTTAATGAGTAGGAAAGGTTTAGGGGGATATGGGCCAAGCACAGGCAGGTGGGACTAGCTTAGTTTGGGATTGTGGTCAGCATGGACTGGTTGGACTGAAGGGTCTATTTCTATGCTGTATGACTCTATGAAAAACTGTGCAAAACAAGAAATGTGCATTGCAGGATTTGGAGCTTCAAGACCTGGGTAGGTAAAATCATAAGAAATAGGAATGGTAGTAAGCCATTTAGCCAATCAGGTGATCTGATTGTGGCCTTAACACCACTTTCTTGATTGTTCCCCATAATCTTTGACTCCCTTAATCAATCAGAAATCTGTCTAACAAAGCCTTGAGGATATTCAATGATTCAGCCTCCTCTGCTGACTGGGAAGAGAATTCCAAAGACTAACAAACCCCGGAGAGAAGAAATTTTTCACCATTGGAGTTCAGAGTTGAAATTGGCCTTCAGGTCACATTTTGCTTGTCTGTGCTTTATTAATGAGGTAGCTATATATAATGTATGTTAGCTGAGTCAAGAGTGTATTATTTACAAAATATCAGGGTTGGGATTGTGTAACATCTGATTTGTACTAGCATTATTTATGAATGACTTGGATGATGGCATAGAAAGTTATATATCCAAATTTGCTGTTTACACAAAATTAGACAAAATTGTAGACAGTATAGATAAAGGGATATTAATAGATGAGGTGAATGGGCAGATGGAGTTCAATATAAGCAAGTATGAGGTTCTCAGGATAGATCAGCAGACTCTCCTCGATGATATGAAGTTAAATACAGTGGATGTCCAAACAGACCATAAGACCATATGATATAGGAGCAGAATTAGGCCATTTGATCATGGCTGATATATTTCTCAACCCATTATCGCTGTAAGCTTTGATTCCATTATTAATCAAGAACCTATCCATCTCTGTCTTAAGTATATGTAACAGCTTGGCTTCCACAACCTTCTGCGGCAATGAGTTCCATAGATTCCAATCCTCTCATCTCTTGGAAGTTCAGGTGCATAGATCTTCACAATACCACAATCAGCTGCAGAAAGTAATCAAGAAGGCTAATGGAATATTGGCTTTTATATTTAGAGGACTGGAGTACAAGATTGCAGAAATTATTGTGCAGACAAAACCCTGCTTAGAGTTCCACTTGGGGTACTGTGAGCAGAACTGGGCACCTCACCTTAGGAAGGATATATTGGCCTTGGAGGGAGTATGATGTAGGTTTGCAAGAATGATACCTGGACTTCGAGGGTTAAGTTATGAGGAAAGAATTTACCAATTTATGCCTGTTTTCTCTACAATTTAGAAGGTAAAGGGATGATATGATCCAAGTATTCAAGCTAATAAGAGGAAAAGACAGTAGATAAATGGCTCCCTTCTGTCCTGTATCATTTCTATGGTTCTATAAAGATAAACTATTTCCACTGGTTGGGAATTCTAGAATCAGGGGCAATATTTTTGAAAATTAGGGCCAGACTATTCAGGAAAGATGTTACACAAAAAGGGTGGTCAACATTTGGAACTCTCTTCCACAAATGGCAGTTGATGCTAGATCAGTTGTTAAGTTCAAATTGGAGATAGATAATCTTTTGTTAAGCAAATGTATTGAGCGAAATGGGTAGGTATAAGGAGTAAGGCCACAGAATGAGACACCGGCCATTTCAGTATGGTGGGTCCAGTGTTGAGCTTCAGCCCATTTTGGGAGCTGGCAGCTTCAGCAGTGGCTGTATTGCCGAGATCGGGCCTGTGCGAACTCATGGCAATGATGACGTTGGTGGAGGCAAGATAGTGCCGAAAAGTGGAAACTTGGTTCCAGTAGCGGTGGTGGCACAGCTCCAGGCCAAGGATGGGCCCGGGTACCTGATGGTGGAGGCGAAGTACAGAGAATTGGGGCACCTGAGGGTTCACAGGCTGAGGGATAGACTTTGTGGCTTTGTTTATCTGGCAGCGAGGACCCATAGTGGAGGTGGGGGGATGATCTGGATGTTTCCTTTTGGCTATTTCTTTTATAGAGTCATAGAGTCACAGAGATGTACAGCATGGAAACAGACCCTTCAGTCCAACCCGTCCATGCCGACCAGATATCCCAACCTAATCTAGTCCCACCTGTCAGCACCTGGCCCATATCCCTCCAAACCCTTCCTATTCATATACCCATCCAAATGCCTCTTAAATGTTGCAATTGTACCAGCCTCCACCACATCGTCTGGCAACTCATTCCATACATGTACCACCCTCTGTGTGAAAAAGTTGCCCCGTAGGTCTCTTTCCCCTCTCACCCTAAACCTATGCCCTCTAGTTCTGGACTCCCCGACCCCAGGGAAAAGACTTTACCTATTTACCCTATCCATGCCCCTCATAATTTTGTAAACCTCTATAAGGTCACCCCTCAGCCTCCGATGCTCCAGAGAATACAGCCCCAGCCTGTTCAGCCTCTCCCTGTATCTCAGATCCTCCAACCCTGGCAACATCCTTGTAAATCTTTTCTGAACCCTTTCAAGTTTCACAACCTCTTTCCGATAGGAAGGAGACCAGAATTGCATGCAATATTCCAACAGTGGCCTAACCAACCAAAAAAAGGAAAGCATACCAAACACCTTCTTCACTATCCTATGTACCTGCGACTCCACTTACAAGGAGCTATGAACCTGCACTCCAAGGTTTCTTTGTTCAGTAACACTCCCTCGGACCTTACCATTAAGTATATAAGTCCTGCTAAGATTTGCTTTCCCAAAATGCAGCACCTCGCATTTATCTGAATTAAACTCCATCTGCCACTTCTCAGCCCATTGACCCATCTGGTCCAGATCCTGTTGTAGTCTGAGGTAACCCTCTTCCCTGTCCACTACACCTCCAATTTTTGTGTCATCTTCAAACTTACTAACTGTACCTCTTATGCTCGCATCCAAATCATTTATGTAAATGACAAAAAGTAGAGGGGGCCCAGCACCGATCCTTGTGGCACTCCACTGGTCACAGGCCTCCAGTCTGAAAAATAATCCTCCACCACCACCCTCTGTCTTCTACCTTTGAGCCAGTTCTGTATCCAAATGGCTAGTTCTCCCTGTATTTCATGAGATCTAACCTTGCTAACCTATCTCCCAAGGGGAACCTTGTCAAATGCCTTACTGAAGTCCATATAGATCACATCTGCTGCTCTGCCCTCATCAATCTTCTTTGTTATCTCTTCAAAAAACTCAATCAAGTTTGTGAGATATGATTTCCCACGCACAAAGCCATGTTGACTATCCCGAATCAGTCCTTGCCTTTCCAAATACATGTACATTCTGTCCCTCAGGATTCCCTCCAACAACTTGCCCACCACCAAGGTCAGGCTCACCGGTCTATAGTTCCCTGGCTTGTCTTTACCGCCTTTCTTAAACAGTGACACCATGTTTGCTAACCTCCACTCTTCCGGCACCTCACCTGTGACTATTGATGATATATTTGCTTTTGTTTTTAATCCTGTCATTTGTATACTAAGATCACTCTGGAGAATGGTGACTTTGCACACTTGTCACCATACTCCTGTATTCCTCTACTTAAGATTACGTGACAATAAAGATCTAAATCTAAATCGGATCAGCTATGACCTTATTAAATGGCATAACAGGCTTGAGGGGCTGAATAGCCTATGTTTCCTATGTTCCTATGTTTGTACTACTTAACATAAATTCCCTAAACCCATAGCTTCAGCAGCCACATGGATATTTTCTTCTCCATGGCTCTCTGCTTCTGGAGTTTTCTCCTGAGTAACCTAGGACTTCACCCCAGTTCTAACTATTTGGAAACTGCCACTAACAGCAACTCTGCTGTTAGAGACCACTTCTGTGTGAATGAATCTGGTTTTCATAGAATCCATACAGTGTGGAAGGAGGCTATTTGGGCCAATCAAAATCACACTGCCCCCTCCAAACAGTCCCTCATCCAGACTCACCCTCCTACCTACTTTATCCCTGTAACCCTGCATTTGCAATGGCTACCCCACCTAGCCTGCACATCCCTCGACACTCTAGGCAATTTAGCATGGACAATCCACCTAAACTGCACAATTTTTCATCCCCTCTCTCTCTGGTTTGTAAAACTTAAATCAGCAACTATTTTACAAATTTTTCCTTAGCTGCCTTACTAGTCGTTTGGCTAAAAGTATATGGCTGGTTGGAAATGTTGCTTTAAGCTCACAGCGTGGACTAGCAACTTCTCTGCCCAAGATCAGAAGAAATTACAGAGTGTGAACACAACCTAGTCCATCACACAAACCAGCCTTCCATCCACTGACTCTGTCTGTACTTGCCACTGCCTCAGGAAAGCAACCAACATCATCAAAGACTCCTCCCACCCCTGTTATGCTCTATCCCACCTTCTTCCATTGGGCATAAGATAAAAATGAATGAATTCAAGTATGAAAAAAATTCAAGAACAGCTTCTTCCCCACTGTTATCAGACTTTTGAACAGACCTCTCAAATATTAATTCTGATCTCTCTCTCTCTGCACCTTCTCTGTGGCTGTAACACTGTATTCTGCACACTGTTCTGCTATCCTGATTCACTATGTAGGGTACCATCTGTCTGTATAGCATGCAAAACAACACCTTTCACTGTATATCGGTGCATGTGACAACAAAAAATCAATCTATCTGTCAATTAATTAGCAGTAGTAGAGGATAAACCACTGTTAAGTCTTCTCACAAAGAGACTCTTGTTTTACATAACAAGATGCAGCTTATTTCATGATAGCAATAGGTACAAATCACATTAACTAATTGCAAAGACTAGCAGGAGCAGGATGACACATCTGTCTCCATCAGGACCTTGTGCTAGACTGGCTCTTTTTCACCCAAAGACAATATCAGATCATCAGATTGGGTGCAGCTTAAGGTAACTTCAATATCAACCCTTTCAGAACTATAACAACAGAAGCCTATACGTAAAATAAAACAAAGAACTGCAAATGCTGGAAATCTGAACGAAAACAGAAACCACTGGAGAAAAATAGCAAATCTGAGACCATCTTGGAGACAGAAACTGAGCTAATGTTTCAGAACAGTATTCTGAAGAAGGGACACTGGACCCAAAACATTAACTCTGCTTTCTCCCCACAAATGCTGCCAAACCTGCTGAGTTTCTCCAGTAATTTATGTTTTTGTTTCAGAAACCTCTAAGTACTTCACAACCACAATCACTACAATCTCATTCAAAATTTGGAAAAGGGGTTAAACAACAAATGTCAAGGAAAACCTGGTCAGGACATAGCCAGTTAATGATAAACTGATAGAAGATTTTACAGGGTGGAACCTGAACAAAAAGCAGAATTCCATGAAGTTAATTGCTTTGCAATAAAAAGTTTTGTTTCATGCAATGAATGAGATGGAAAGCAGTAACTAGCAGGAAAGCAGCCTTTAAACAAGCACAGTGAGCAACTAGCTATGACAAATCCAAGTCACACATGAGATGCTGAGATGACTTGGAAAGGACATGTTCAAGTAGGCAATCTGACCTCCCTACCTTCCAAAGAAGAACCCTCATACTGGATATGACAGCAAACAAGAGGGAACTTTTGGGTATCACTATTCCAGAAATGTACCAGTGATCTCACAAATAGTTCATTGGATGAATAAGAAAGTCCAAACTAATCAACAAGTTTAAGAAAGAAATTCATCTACTTCATCTGAAATCTGCAGGCAGATTGAAAAGAAAACTTCACTGATACAAATTGAAATTGTGATGTAAACAGCTCCATGGAGGACACCACTAAGAAGAGACAAGCAATGTCTAACAATTCCAGATACTACGAAGAAAAGGTACCTGCTCTAACAGGAGTGATGTCCTCCACAAAAGAAGTAGAAGAGATTAAATATCCACTCAGACAACCACATTCTATCCAGCAGACTATTAGTCATCCAAGTCTAAAGAGAACCTGTTCAACGAGACTAATAAATCCTCCAGATTGTTTGAGTTTGTAAAGCCAAAGATTTAGGGGAGATGGGCCAGTTGTGAACATAATTATATAAACAAACATGTGTTAATAATAATTTTCAAAAACAAAGTATCAAAGGAGATGTTGTATATACATCTGAAAGGATTAACACTTGATTGAGTGCAGTAAGCTCCACCTAAAATTATACTGTCAGGAGACTTGGTGAGGCAGTAAAGTAGCATTTTTTGGCAGCTGGATCTAAGGATAACCAGTCTTTGTTGAAATGTATAACCTATTCTTATGGCCAGTAAACTGTTGCATAGACACAATAAACAATGTCTTGTTTACTCTCCCACATTCTTCTTGTTAGACCAGAAGCATTTTAGTAAGGCGTTTGATAAGATTCCCCATGGTAGGCTACTTCAAAAAATACGGAGGTATGGCATTGAGGGTGAGTTGGAGGCTTGGATTAGGAATTGGCTGGCTGGAAGAAGACAGAGGGTAGTAGTTGATGGTAAAGGTTCATCTTGGAGTGCCGTTACTAGTGGTGTTCCGCAAGGATCTGTTTTGGGACCATTGCTGTTTGTCATTTTTATAAATGACCTGGAGGAGGGGCTCGAAGGTTGGTGAGCAAGTTTGGGGATGATACGAAAGTCGGAGGAGTTGTTGACAGTGAGGAAGGATGTGGCAGGTTACAGCGGGATATAGATAAGCTGCAGAACTGGGCAGAAAGGTGGCAAATGGAGTTCAATGTAGCTAAGTGTGAGGTGATTCACTTTGGTAAGAGTAACAAAAAGATGGGGTACTGGGCTAATGGTCAGATACTTGGTAGTGTGGATGAGCAGAGGGATCTTGGTGTCCATGTACACAGATCTTTGAAAGTTGCCACCCAGGTAAATAGTGCGGTGAAGAAGGCATATGGTGTACTGGCTTTTATTGGTAGAGGAATTGAGTTCCGGAGTCCTGAGATCATGTTGCAGTTGTATAAGACTCTGGTGCGGCCGCACCTGGAGTATTGTGTGCAGTTTTGGTCGCCATACTATAGGAAGGATGTGGAGGCACTGGAACGGGTGCAGAGGAGGTTTACCAGGATGTTGCCTGGTATGGTTGGAAGATCGTATGAGGAAAGGCTGAGGCACTTGGGGTTGTTTTCATTGGAGAAAAGAAGGTTTAGGGGTGACTTGATAGAGGTGTACAAGATGATTAGCGATTTAGATAGGGTTGACCGTGAGAACCTTTTTCCACATATGGAGTCAGCTATTACGAGGGGGCATAGCTTTAAATTAAGGGATGGTAGGTATAGGACAGATGTTAGGGGTAGGTTCTTTACTCAGCGAGTCGTGAGTTCATGGAATGCACTGCCAGTAGCAGTGGTGGACTCTTTATGGGCATTTAAGAGGGCATTGGATAGGCATATGGAGGATAGTGGGCTAGTGTAGGTTAGGTGGGCTTGGATCGGCGCAACATCGAGGGCCAAAGGGCCTGTACTGTGCTGTATTCTTCTATGTTCTATGTTCTATGTTCTAAGGACTCACACTAAACCACTAAGCCCTTTAGAAGATATGGAATGACAGCACGCACAACAAGCTCAGACATAAGTTACTTTTCTGCTTCCAGGCTAAGTTGTAACCATTGAATTGGGGAATTGTCACAGTATCCAAAAGCTATTTGGGTTGTTTATCACAGTAAAGATATTAAACCAGTGAGAGTACACCAAGACGAAGCTAAACCAAGTACACTATCTTGCAGACATAAAATATTTATTAGATAATTATGAACAGATATTTTGGGGTAGGAGTGAATTTGCATCTTTAGGCTTCCTATTCCAGATTTTATGTTCAAAGCATAGAGCAAGAACTTGTCAGAATGGGGCATATGTTGATATCTGCTGGTTGTCAGACCTGGCTCTGCAAGTTTCATTTCAAAAATATTTTTGCTCACAAGCCTACTGGAAATGTGAACTTATACCAACGCAGTAAAGGCATTAGGGACATTTCAACATTGTACTTCCATAAGCAATGAGACTTAAATACTGGGAAATAAACATAGGAAGACTGAGAGGAGGTTGAATTAAAGAATTGACTATGACATCAAATCTGTAGAAAGAATGGGCTTGGCAAGGAAAAATACATCTGGATTAAGAGAGAGCAAGAAAAGGAGACATGAAGTAATAGTAAGCATTTTTAAATTTCAAAGTCTGACATTTAAACTTTATAAAAAGTTCAAAACCTGAAGGAATGAGACTCTACATTTATAATAGTTCATTTTTAGTGTCAAAGATGTTGTTTTGCAGCCATTAATATTTATCATGTCATTAAAAGATTCCTTGTATGTAAAATGATTAGACCTAACTTTCTAGTGATGAGTTTAAAAAGTAAATAAAACAAAGTTATTTACAAAAAAAGACAAGTTAAAGGTGAGATGCTATTTTTATAAAACTGACAGCAGAGCAGGAGAACCCAGCAGTAACCTCTGGAAATATACCTGTGCATCTGCTGCTGTCCTGAAGTTGCTGTACCTTATATTTATAATGGTGAGAACCATTAGCCTTGCTGATATTTTGACAGAACATTCTGGCCAAGTTCTACCATATCCTTTCTTGAGTGCACTAAATAAGTGTTCTTGTATAATTCCTCGTGGAGCCTCTCTACCTCTACAAACTCCCTGACTCTTGCATATTTCCTTTAACCCCCTTGCCCTTGTCTTGGGTCTATTGTATATTTGCCCTCTCTTCACTCCACACTTCCTGACAGAAACACCATCAGCTCAAAACTTTCCTCTTTAAACAGTCATGTCTGCATGTCTTTTCCTCCTTTTTTTTCCTTAAATGCCACCTTTGGAACTAAATCATTAGTCAGTCTTTGTAATTGCTCCCTCTCACATTCAATTCCCTGTCCATTTTTACTTTGAACTGTTTTGGATTTCTTTTAATCATCAAAGGAGCTATATAGCTGTGCATTGTAGATGATTTTTTACAAGTGAGACAGACAGCATTTTCCAGGAAAAGGATTTAATAATCTGAGGGCTTCATATTTTTTTTGCCTCCATTTCCCATAGAAGTGAACAGGGAGCTAATTAGAAGAATTCAGCTCAATGACTGGTGCTGGTCACAAAAACCCACTAAAAGTCATTTGGGTTTTTTCCTGAATATCATGTTGAGACTTAAAAATAGAGAAAAAAAAGTTGTCTTGCAGATGAATGCAACCTATGTGAGGTGGTGTTTGAGTAAGTTGCTCACGCATACATGTGGTTTGGGAATGAATATTTCTCCTTCAGTTCCAACAGAGTATTTCTTGCAAATATTTTCTTGCAGCACAGTGTGCCGGGATTTTCTGCTTGAGCTTGTGGTTATAAAGTTGCAGTCTGTGCACCTGAACTGTGTTTTTTCACAATCTTTGTGCTTTAAGACATGAATATTTTGAATGGTGAATAGTGTTCTGTTACATCTGCTGTTTTTGCCAGAACAGGGTGTAATCATTTAGGTTTATTGAAGTAACCATGGATGATCTCATTATGAAAAACATGTCATTTCTTTAAAAGTGGGGAATATTTCCCAGCGTGTTCAAATTATTTATAAATCTGTAGAAATTGCTGTTGCATGTAAAAGGGACACTGTCTTTGCGAAAGTGTTTGAAACTACTGTGTGCAGTTAGTAATGAACGTGCAAAATCTTGTGAAATAGTTCTTTATCTAATATAATAAAATCATTAACCCATTCACATCAAAACACTAATTTTTAAAAACCCATAGTTTGATTTTAGCCTTGCTTATTAACTCAATTTATGTCATTGTATTTGCATGTTTGGAAACAATTAAGGAAAAAGATCTCCCAAAAAGTTTCCCTCGAGGTGCTGCATTTTAATATTAATACAGTTGCCTCTGAATTGAATTTTTCGAAAAAGGCTATTGCAAGAATAGCCACAACAATCCACTCAAGAACAACAATCTGCATGTATATAGTGTTTTTAATGATAGCATTGTGTCCCAAGGCACTATACAAGAGCAAATATTGAACAGAATTTGTCACCAAGTCAAATAAAACGATATTAGAACAGATCACCAGATGCCTAGTTGAGGAGATTGACTTCTAGGGGGAGAGACAGATGGCTGGGGTTAACGAAAGGGATTTCAGACCTCAGGGCTAGGTAGCTGAAGGCACCTTTGTAGATCAATTAAAATTGGGGATGCAAGAGGCTGGAATTAAAAAAGCACCAGTATTCTGGAAGATTAATGCATAAAAGGTTACTTCTACTGCAGAACTTTCTTGATCTTATTGTATTCATCCTTCGTTTTGTTCTCCTGGGGCACTGACTCTGAAATATGAGTTACATTCAGTGTCTGGGCTAATCTTGATGTGTGAACAGGACAGTGCAAGGACATTAAAGCTGAAATAGTTCTATCCTCAGTCTGATATCAAAATATAAATATATTTCAACACTGGTTCATGTTTAGCAATCAAGAGCAGGAACCCGATCTGATTTGTCTCCTTCATTACCCAGGGATTGGGAAGATGTTTGTGACACCGCTGGCGAAGATTAATTTTAAGTCTGGGATCATCCTGATGAATGGATGAGGATGGCCATGTCTGGTCCTCTGTAGCCCAGTGTTCCTAAGCAATACAGGGCTTGTAGAGAGAAGTTGGGTGGCAGTTGGAGACATGGGTGTTCTGGAAGATACATTGGTATGTGAAGTATCCTCCCTAATGTATCAAGAGTAACTGAGGTTCCTGATACTTGGTTGACTGCCATTTGACATCAGACATAACCTCTGAGGCATGAGGAGATCCCTGTTGTGTAAAAATGGTGGTTATCTAACATAACTGTGAAATAAGTGTCTTTGCTGCAATAATCTTGTACTGTTAGATTTTAAAAGGATAGGATGTTTGTGTGTGTTGAATTACCTGATTTAACTAAATAAATAAAGTCCTATTAAATAAATTAATGGGTCAGACAGAAAGAATTCCTGATTCTGTAACTCAATATAATTCTCAGTATGGAGTATTACAAACTTGCTGAATTACAAAGCAGCCCTTAGTTACAGGCCTTATACTGTGTACAGGGACTGACAGCACTGCTCTGATTATTAGCCACTGACTTGTGCAGATATCGGGTGAAGATGTGAATGGGTTTGAATCTAAGGCCCCCTTCATTTTTCCAAGAACCCAGCAAACAGGATCTCACTTGAAGAGCAGCCAGTTGTTTGGGAGTGCTATTCTTCAGTGTGGAGTTATAGCCAGTCCTGAAAGGAATGGATATGGAAAAGGACGGAGAAAAATATAGTCAGAACAAACCAAAACAAAATCTTCTTGGCCAGTAAAATAGCTCTGATAATTAGTTTTTGAAATATATTACTGGAATGTATCATGAGAAACAATCTCAACTGATGAGTGCTTGATTGTATAAGAAAGAAAAGTGACTAATTTGGCAGCAATTAAAGTGGGAATGACCTGGAACTTTCTGCCTATGAGAGTATTGGAAACAAAGATCATCAGTGACTCCAAACTGAAGGCAATAAACTTCCTGGGTTACATGGCTGGAGCTGGGAATGGAACTGACTGGATTGCCATCCAGAGAGCTGACATGGACTTGATGGACTGATTGGCTGTGTGCCATAATAATTCTATGATTCTTACTGGTAGTCTCACTGGGAAAGAGAAGAAATAGATTTGATGTAAAGGAAGTATAATTGTCACAGTGATTCCTTGAGTATGAGGCTAAAGCCAGTTATTAGGGTATGGTAAATGTGTGTTATTCTGAATTCCATCATCCTGAAATTGAGTTGAGAGTGTTTGATACCAACATTCTCCCAAATGTAAATTCCTCAACTTGGTTATTTAATTTCACCAATTACAAAAAGTCACATCAGGTATATTCTGCAGGGGTTGATGAATGTTTAGACGTTTTTCAACGAACAATGTTAATGAATCAATTTAAGGGTAAATTGCACTTTGAACAAGTGACCAGCTTTGAAAACTATTTCTCCCTTTAAAACTCCACCTTATGTCCTTTTTCTCCCCCTCCAGTAAAAACAGTCCAAAAGTAAAGGCGCCTGCACCAGAACCACCACCTGTTCTGAAGGTCTTTAACAGGGCCCTTCTGTTTGAGGTTGTGTCACAAGGGTCTGTAGCCGAACTGGACGGCCTGCTTGTCTTTCTACTGAGTCAAAAGAAGCGTCTGACGGATGAGGAATTTCGAGGTAATGTGAAAATACAAAGGATTTGTATTGGGTACCACTGAAGTTGTAAGCACTTTGAGACTTCATTAAGCTCTGAATGTTCAAGTAGTAAGACATGTTAATTTCAGTGTTCTCATTCTCACCTCTTCAAGACTGCCTTTACTTATGAACATTTGGAGAGAGGATTTGTCTCTGCTGTGGAACATGTCACAAGATAAAACGCATAGGGAGAATACTTCCTTTGTAAGTTGATTGTAATAAGATTGTAAATGTTTCTTATAAAAGAACACCTTTGCAATTTCCCTCCACTTACTGCACACCGGAAATTAGGGAAACTTATTATATGTAACCCATTATCGAAAAGTGACAAAGGATCTTCCTGTAATTATATGGAATCTTGGTGGGACAATGTTGATCCTAAGAAAGGATATTCTTGCCAGGGGGTAGTGGGGAGGGTACAAGGTGCTAGGTTCCCTAACCTTTAGAATAATGAGAGATGATCTTGTTGGAACATAAAAAATTATTAAGGGTCTTGACAAGATAGATTCTGCAAGGGTAAGCACCTAGAACTTGGGACCACAGTCTTCAGAAGAAGGGGTCAGCCATTTAGGAGTGAAATGAGGAGAAGATTCATCAATCAGTATGTCCTGAAGCTTTGGAATTCTCTACCTGGAGAGCTGTGGATGTTCAGTTGTTGATCGGGGCTGATAGATTCTTTGAAGAGAAAAGGGAAGATGGCATATGGGAATAGGGAGGAAAGTGAATCTCAGATAGAAGATCAGCTGTGATCGTATTGGATAGCAGAGGATATAGGCTGAATTGTCTACTCCTGTTGCATTTCTAATGTCAATCTCTCTCT
This sequence comes from Chiloscyllium plagiosum, assembly GCF_037043375.1. NCBI lineage: Eukaryota > Metazoa > Chordata > Chondrichthyes > Orectolobiformes > Hemiscylliidae > Chiloscyllium > Chiloscyllium plagiosum. The sequence goes on along the minus strand of NW_028270162.1, from coordinate 17,068,491 downwards.
AAACTGGAAGTAAAATCAGAGTGAGAATGACTGTGAGATACCAACACAAAAGTAAAATGACAAATGCTATGTATCTGAAACAAAAACAGAAGATTTTGGGAGGAACAGCAGTTCTGTGAACATTTGAACCAAAAAAAGGTTTCACATGAATCCAGAATATTTCCTGGAGTTTTCTGGAGTCCAGAATATTTTAATCTTTCAAATGCTAACTGAAACATTTTCACCACTTTTAGTTCAATTGGAGTTGGAGATGCATAATAGAGAAGTTCAGAATAAGGTTTAATAAGTTTGAATGAATTGACAATCACTAGAGTCAGGATTCTTGTTTTGAGAAAATGGTTCCCCATCAAATCGCTCTTGTTAAGGCAGTGCTGGCTTACAGCTCCAGGATCAGTACTTACCGAGGCTGACATTTACCATCAGTGATGATTGTGGGCCACAAGCAGAGCCTGGTCTGACCAAACGATAATGAATGCCCAAACGGTAATTCTGCCCCATTGTGCTGTTCAACCGCAAAGGAATGGCTTTTGCTCCCAGTGTGTTTAGCAAACCACAGCAGTTACAATCAGGGATTTTAAAATCAGTGTTGTGGCACAACTGTCCCCTGTAATTTTCTTACCCTATTGTTTGAAACTGTGGTTAGGGGAGTGGATGTTCCTTAAAAAGTTAGTAGGAACCATGTTCCTAGTCTCTTTGGATTTTATGATATTCTCTGGTATGTTATAGTCTGACATTCTACGTTGTGATGTGATCTGCCGTGCTGTGCATTGCCTTCTGTGTCATGCTATGTTCTGTGGGAAAATGAAACAATCTCCAAGGAAGAGTTTGGAGATGGTTTACAAGAGGCTGATGATTGCTCATTAGTTTTGATGAACTTCAGGGTGGTATGTTGTGTATGGTAATGACCCTGAAGGGGTTAATGTGGAGGTTACATTGGCTTCACCAATGTACTCAAGTTACACATAATCTGTGGATGGAGACAAGGAGTTCTACTCCACTTTTTGAAGGGAGCAGATGTATCTGAGAAGGTGGGGATTGTGTATCCTCTCCTGCTGACCAATAGTTAGACCTAAGATGAAATAAAGACAGAGGAGGGTAGGTGAGAGTGAACTACCCCAAAATAGCCCTTACCAAGTATCACATACCAGTGACAAGGTACCAGGAGTGGTCACATAAGAAAATATCATAGTTTGCTTCAGGGATTTAAAGAATCAACTGTGAATCTATAGATTATAAAATCAGCCAAGAATTTAAAAATCAATTCAGAATTTACACTTACAGTATCGCCCACAAACCTATTACATACAGTTGACCACAATCTATAAAATGCAGGATCGGGAACAAATCCATAGAATTAAGAATAGGGCATTGCTCTATAAAATCTAGGATCAGCCACAAATCTGTAGAATGCAGGAACAATTGTGAATGTATAGAATGCAGAATTATTTGCGACTATGTAAAATACAGGTTTATTAGTGAACCTATAGAATGCAGGATTATTCATAAATTAAAGAAGAGATGGTTGTTTGTGAATCTGTAGAACACAGGATTGACATAGAACGTAGAACAGTACAGCACAGGAACAGGCCCTTCAGCCCACCACGTCTACGCTGATCATGATGCCATTCCCATTTGCCTGAACACAGTCTGTATCCTTCTATTCCTTGCCTGTTCAAGTATCTGTCTAAATGCCTCTTAAACATTTCCATTGTGTGGTTGTTATTGAATGCATTGAAGACAGGTAAGCCCTGAATCTAAAGATTAAAGAATGGGTCAACAATCGAAACAAAAGTTAGCTAAGAATCTATGCAGCACAAAATCAATTCAAAACCTACAGAATGTAGGGTACAATGCACATTAATTTATACAGTAGTGTCATCAATAAATACAGGATTGTTCCTGAATCTGAAAGATGCATAAAAAGGTCCTCACTTTTTACGCTGTCATGAGATCTGTAATGGATAGATACTTGAAGAGTGTTGCAGGTCTGACAGCTGTTTAATTCTTTACAGCTGTGAAATCCCAGGGGCAATTATTAACTCCAACCAGCCTTTTCTGACATTGACTGTTATTTTAGATAAAGCATGAGTGTACTTTGCCAAAAATAAATACACTTTGTTACTCAGTTCTTGGCTACGAGTGGTACAATTTTGTATCTCTGGTTGGCCACAATCTTGGACAGTCAATGCTGAAGTGTGGGAGCTTCAAGAATGTTGGCACAGCCAAATGTTTTCACATGAGGACCAATGATCATTCAAGAAGTTTAGAAAGAGCGCTGGAAAGCCAAGATGATCAGATTATAGAAAGCTGTTTAACATTCTATGGTGCACTGAGCTACTCTATATTTATACCGTCATTTCCACAGTTCCAACACTGAAAAGAGACAGGATAAGCTATGGAGTGAGATGAGGGGAATGTGAGTTTGCTTATTTCATGATGAAAAATTGTAAGCAATTGAAATATCTTACCAGCAATAATTCAGCTTTAATCATTATACACAGAGTTGAGAAGAAAAAGTAAATACTTTATGGTATTCAAATTTTTGAGGTCAGATTTTTTCATTGGAGCTGGGAACTGGGAAGTGAAATCGACTTCATGTCCAGTCTACTGTGAAACATGGATCCCACAGGCTGGGACCTGAATGACTCTTAGAATGGGTCTTCCACACCATTAGTGGCTGGGATAGGAGTGAGAATGGAGGCAGAACACCAGCAAAATGAAGCACATTTTAGCCCAAATCATGTGCATGGTTGTAAAAAATGAGGGAGTCTGTGGGATCTCGGCAAATGGAGAGGTGGGATACATGTTTGGGCAGGGAATGGATACTTGTTGAAATGTTTGTGCTGTTCAGTAGTTTCTTTAGCTAAGATTTCACTACTTAATTGTAGATAATAAACTTGTTCCAGCATATCTGGCACGCCAGACCTGCTGCTGGTCAGCCTCAGGGAATTGCTAATGGGCACCTCCAGCCTCGTGACCTAGAAGGAGAAACCAGTCAAACTGACGAAGGAGACATACTGTCCCAACTTATCCTTAAATGGACCTCTGGTAAATTCATTTCCAAGTGTCACTGGTTCCTGCCTGTTGGGAACACCTTGGGAGATTGAGCCCTTTACATGTTTGCTGATGATCTCAACATGCCCAAGTCACTTTCCCTGCTGCTCAAGCCTCTTCAGGAAGGGAGGCTTTTTTATTTTTATTATTTTATATTTTATTCTGTCCTGAATTGGGACAAGAAAATCTGACCCTCGTTTATAGCCTAAACATTTCTAAACACGTCCCTCAAAGAAATGGGCCGTCTGACCCAGAACTATTGTCTGTTGCCGTAAAACCTTGAAATGCATTGAAGGAAGGGGAAAATTAAATCCAATGTGTTCATGTGATTGTGGAGCGGTGTTTTGGGATTTCAGAATAACTTTCCTCCGATCTTTCCCTTGTTCCCAGAACCCTCGACAGGGAAAACATGTTTGCCAAAAGCACTGTTAAACCTAACCAATGGAAAGAATGATACCATTCCTGTGGTGCTTGAGATAGCAGAAAAAACAGGAAACCTTCGAGAGTTCATCAATGCACCGTTCCGGGATGTTTATTACAGAGGTGAGAAACCAGTAGCTGTGCATTAATGTTTGTTTTTGTTTGTTTGTGCCTTATCTTAAACCAGTTCTTTAAACTTCAAGTGGGATTAAATATTTGTATTCAGTCGGCTATGTGAATAATGAGTGAACTTAATTTGTGGGTGACTCTAAAATGGAACCCTTCTCCATTTCCTCTCCTGCAGTTTGACCTCTACTTGGAGCCTCAACAAGTATTTTATTGATGTGTGAGCCGAAAGAGAAAACATTGACAGGCTAGTCTACTATGGAGGCATGACAGCTGAGGCTGTTCCTGTCTGCATTTGGTAGTGGAAAGTCCACCAACAGTTTTCCTTGGACAGGAAGTACTCAATTTGTAACTACTCTTGATATCACGGAGTACCTGTGCAGGTGGTGTGGAGCAAGGTGGATGGTCATCACAGCCAGGCACCTGTGCTAGTATTTGTACATTAGTGTATCTCCCACTGAGGAGGCTGCACAATGTGATTGAACATGCCTGTGACTGAGGCAAGAAAGTGTGGGGAGTTAGTGACTGACTTCTCTTTGGGTGCCTCATTGGCTCCTTACCTCAGGATAATAACAGATTCCATTGAATTGGTACTGTCTGTGAAATAGACCAAAGATCCTGCCTGGACCTCACCTCAGGTGGACAATGGATGATATGTTGGCTTCTTCTGTCAGTTTAGGACAAGGCCCGTGTATGCTCTCCTTTGCCAAATGACATCCTTCTCCATTCCCCTCGTGTCATCAAGTTCTTGTTGTGGGTTGGAAGGAGGCTTCAACCTAAATGGGTTCCTCTCTTACTCCCCAGATGCTGGATAAGGTGTGAACCTGGAACACTGAGGGCCTAACACCTAATCCAGGGTCTCTGATACAAGGCATCCCTGGGGGATGGCGGTGGAGTTTCAGATACCGGATGTCTATATATTTGCAGCATGTGGTATCGGAAGCTGAAACTCTGGTAAAATCTCCTGTACCACACCGACAAACACACACTTGTAGCACAGTGGTGTCCCTACCTCAAAGCCAGGAGTCCCAGGTTAATGTCCGACTTGCTTCAGAGGTGTATAATAACATTTCTGAACTGAATTAGAAAATATCTAATATTGTACTGATTGCCCTCCCTATGATTAAGTGCTGCCAAATGGATTAGCCCATGATTTTGGTGCTCTGTTTTTAACTCTCAGCACTGAATGGAGAAAATTTAAAATCTCACATCAGAGAGAGCTCTGTCTAACAACTCTGACCCCAAACCATCCCTTCCTTCATTACATCATAAAACAAGATGACGTGCGAAGACCATGCACCATTGGTGAATGTACATGTATTTTCCTGACAGGAATTTATCATAGTCAGGAGTCCACAAGGGTAGATTTCTTCTGTTTGTTATGGTGGCTAAATCCTAAATGAATTCTTTATATTAGCAGCCAGTTTTAGCAGAGACAGACTTCAATTCTTTATTTTCCTTTAGGAAGATAAAATGAATAAATGGTAGCCAGAAATCCAGGTAATAAATTGAGACTTCTGGGCATCTCTGTCTCCAGTTCATGATTTATTGCTCCACTGATGTAGAATATTTGTTGCGATGTAAATGCTGGGTGGAAGTTATGGACAGAGCCAGGAGGGAAGAATTTCAGAGTAGGATTCCTCCTCGCAGCATACAGACCCATCATTGGCACCTTTTGAGGCCCTGATAAGGAGAAATGACCAATTTCTCAGGCCTTGATATTAATTGGCACCAAATCCCACCCCCTCACGAAATAATGAAAGGACAGTCTCTCAGTGAAAAATAAAAGGGGAACTGAGATTTGACACTCAGTTGAAAGCATTAAGTTAATGCTGCGTCTGGGAGAGGGGGAGGGTGGAGTACTATAATTTTCTGCAAGCTCTAACCCTACAATTTCTTGTGGTTTTGTTTCTTCGGAGTAATGAGAACCATCAGGATGGGAAATCTATCAGGAGAGATGGAGCAGATAGGAAGGAGTTTTGATCTTTGTTGGTACGGTCATGTGGACAGTGTTGTTTCTATGGAGGGCTCTGACTTTATCTGACCATCCAAACCATGTGTGTGTGTATGTGTGTGTGTGTGTGTGTGTGTTGGGGTTGGGGGTTAGTGGCACAGACCTCCTACGGATATCACTTCTACAGAACTCTCCTCTGTAATGCAAAGCACTATAAGATCAGTACGGACTAGTTAACAAGAGAAAAAAGATGCTGAGATCTGGGGCCTGACCTTGTCAGTATGTGGATCTGTGGATGATAAGGAGTGAGCATATAGCAATCCATTCAAACTCATTTAAATTAGGAAATCAAGATCTTTGTAAGGAGCTGGTAAATTTTGGGGTGCTTCTTCCCATCAGACTGCAATAAAGAGTTAAGGGCGAATTTTCTAACCCACCAAATCACCCAATGCTCTTGATATTTTCTGGCCTTGTGTAAGTTTCTGATGAGAAGAGCAACCATATCGAGAAGCAGAGTGTTGTGTCCCAAATCCAAGTCTAAGGTCATCGTTTTACTGGAAAGCAGATATCCCCACTCTCCCACATACATCGGGGCAATCACAGCAGAGGCCTCAAAGCTCTGGATGAAGACTACCAGTGATTCCTTTACAAGATCTTCCAAGTCTGTTGGCAAATAGGGTGGTTAGCAGCATCACATACACCCTTCACTCCAACCTTTTGATCCAAACTTACTCTCCAACCCATCAAGCATCACCTGCCTCCTTGTAGCAGTACCAGATTGTGCATTGGATTTAGCAGTTACCTCCAATGAAGAGGCAGTAAATTGCCCTTGATCATGAGGGAATGGCTCAGTAGGAGGATTATCACCTTAGATTATATACTCCAGTATCTCGAGAGGAATTTCAACCCACTGCATTCTGATTTAGTCATGAGACTGTTATCACTGAGCACTGCCAAGACATGTGTTTTGATATTAGTTAAGCAAGCTGCTAACCATACCTCATAACTAAGTTCTGAGGCTGTTGTTTACAACATGGTTTTGGAAGGTTTACCGAGAGGATTCATGCTCACTGTTCATGCAAATGTGGAGAAAACACAATTTAAAAGGAAATCTACAAGTTATTTACATAAAAATTTGTTTGGTGAGTGCATCTATATTTTTCCTCATGTTGGATCTGAGCAATAATCTGAGGAACACTATTAAAATTCATTCTAATTGCTATCTTTGTCAAACGTAACAGTAAATCAGAGGTAGATCCTGACTTAGAAATATATTGTCCAGTGTCACTGGGTCACAATCCAACCGAACTGCATTGTAGGTGAACCTACTGTTCAAGAAGGTTCAAGAAGACAGCTCACCATCACGTTGTCAAGGGCAACTAGGGATGGAGCTATAAATGTCAGACAGTCAAAGATGCCCACATTTTATGAGTGTATAAAAAAGATTATGTGTGGAGCAAAGGCAAAAAGTTCAAATCCTGATATTTTGTTGTTGATAAGTTAATTGACAATCTTAAATGCCTTCAAATCAGGTGATGCAGCTCCAAATTACACTGATCCACTTTATTAAGGCAGATTCAAAGCTGATAGAACTACTCCCTATACAGCTGTGCAGGGAATAAGAACCTTGCTAAGAACAAGGAGTGTAACATTCAGATGGCCTTTAGTTTCCCAATTCGATGACTTTGGTAGACTTGGTATTAATGAATGAATACAGAATATTCTTTTGATGTGTTATAGGTAGAAGCAACTGGATTGGAACAAGTCTTGTTTCAGGTTTCATCTTAACCGGAAAGTTGTACCAGGGAGGGAGCAATCTTCTGGTGACATTCCATTACTTCGTGTGATGATGAAAACAGGATGTGATTAGTGCTGTTAGATTTAACCCCTTCTACTACCTGCTGAGAGCTGATAATTCTCATGTAGGCCAGAGAGGGCAGTAACTCCAACCAGGCCTCTAGACCTTTCCTGTCTGTCTCTGTTTGGCTGCAGCCAGAGACTGCTCTGTAGAGGATTAATGCTCCCACAGCAGTGGCATGGCTGCTTTATCAAAGTTTATTTTACTTTCAAACAATTTGAAGAACCCTCTCACTCACTTACCAGCCACTGCAGGCTCCTTCTCCTCCTCAAGCTGAAAGATCTCAGATTTGCACTCAAACTTCAAGAGACCACTCTTCATTCATAAAAATATTTTTATATACACACATACACACTAAAACAGTTCGGTTCTGTACAGGGTAATACATGAAGAAACAAGCAAACATTGGAGTTTGACTGTATCCGGCATCAAACCTAAGGCCTTTGTAACTTGTACAAGATTATATTTACATACATTTGATGCACCGGGAGGGCACTAAAGCAACTCCTCTGAAAAAACCCACATCTGTGACTGCTTCCTCCTCTGAAATGGGTTTGGGGTCTGTACATTCTGCAGACCTCCTCCCCCTCCTCCCTCTGTCATTGCAGCATGATCCAACCCAGAAAGCTGGATGGCAAAATGTGCATCTGACCAACTTAGATTAAAGCGACCAAAATCAAGAGCAGTGGACTCGTGATTTCCCAAAATGTACCCTGAGTGAGATGACTTCACCTTGGAACCTCACTCTCAGGAAATCAGACCCTTGAGTTCATCTCATTGGACAGAAATTTCCAAAACGTTTTATAGTAAATGGCAACGATGGTTAGTCAGTGTTAAATCTCAGGCTGCAGAGTAGCAAGCACCTAATTTATGTTTGGACTCATGAGCCACATTCCTGAGATAATCAGAGTGCAGTTAGATTAAAAGGATCATATTTTGTTGAATTTATTGAAATATACAATTGATATGTAAATACAAACTCACAGAAGCATTCTAAATATCCTGTTATTAAAAAAATACAGTAATCATAAAAATTACTTGAAGCTGAAGACGTTTTATTTCAAGTTTATTTTCTCTGAATCAAAGACTGAAGAAAAAGGTGAAGGGGTTTATTTAAAGATGAGGGTTACTTGGATGATTACTTGTAGTTTCCTCAATCAGGCTGTTATTTTAAAAATGATTGACTGATCGTTCCATGAAGACATCCCTCAACTGATGTACAAATGGACAGGATCAGAGTAGTCTTCTGTACTAGTTTCCATCATATAAGGAGGGGGGGGGGGGGGGGGTGGCTGCAGAGAGGAAATTTTTTATTGTTAGTCACATTGCTCTTGGTCTTTTCCCTGCTTATCTCCCACTGTTATAAAGTTCACAACTTTGACATGGGGCGATGATAGATCACTGGCTAGACCAACGTTTATTATTCATCTCTAATTGCCCTTGAAAAGTTGGTGGTAAAACACCCTCTTGATCCAGTGCAGTCCATCTATTACATGATGTGGAGGTGTCAGTGTTGGATTGGGGTGGACAAAGTTAAAAAACACACAACACCAGGTTATAGTCCAACAGATTTATTTGGAAGCACTAGCTTTCAGAGTGCTGCTGTTTCATCAGGTAACTAGTAGGACAGGATCATAAGACACAGAATTTATAGCAAAATATTTGAGTATAATGCAATTAAACAATATACTGAACAAACCTAGATTGCTGTTTAGTCATTCGTCTTTTAGAATGGGTTGCAGGTTTCGGTTCATTAATATATAAATTCCAGAACTTCATTTAAGTCATATTCTCAAAATAACTTAAGGTTTTATAAAAAAAGGTGACATCTCAGTTCAGATAATGTATTAAGGCGTGGGTTTTAATACATTGTCTGAGCTGAGATGTCACCTTTTTTCATAAAACCTTAAGTTATCTTGAGAGTGTGACTTAAAAGACGTTCTGAGATTTATATACTAGTGAACTGAAGCCTGCAACCCATTCTCAAAGATGAAAGACATAACAGCAATCTACATTTATAGAACATAGAACAGTACAGGCCCTTCGGCCCATGATGTTGTGCCAAGCATTTATCTTAATCTAAGATCAACTTAACCTACACATCCCTCAATTTAATGCCGTCCATATGCTTGTCCAGGAGTTGCTTAAATGTCCTTAATGTCTCTGACTGTAATGAGATTACTTCCATGATATTGTATTTCATTAATATCCCAACTCACCCTATTCATTTCATACCTCCAATCCTCTTCTCATTCAGCAAGAAGCTAAATTGTGCTAAATCCCAACAAGTAAAACAAAGCAAATACCTAATGGCTGCAGTGTGCTGAATGTCTGGGCTGGCCATCATGCAACCTCTTCTGAACAACATCCCTACATTGACCATGGCTACCATCCTCCTCCAGCCTTCATGCATTTAACTCAGTGTCGGCAAACCACCAGTGTTACAACACAAGGATAAGCAAGCCAAACCAAATCAGCCTCACAATCACTGACTTTGCAATTTGTTCAACATATAGTTTTAATTGCAAGACACTTTGATCTTTTGCTATAAATTCTGTATCTTATGATCCTGTACCCCAACCGCCTCCCCACCCCCACTCCCCCCACCCCAGTTATCTGATGAACGAACAGTGATCTGAAGGCTAGTACTTCCAAATAAACCTGTTGGACTATAACCTGTTGTTATGTGATTTTTAATTTCATCTATTACATGTAGACTCACAGTTCTGTTAGGGATGGAGTTCCAGGGGTTTGGATGCAAAGTCCATGTGGTTCTTGTTGCCATGGAGATAGTCTTTAACAAGCAAAGAATCAATACAAAACCATTGTAAGATCGTTTTGCAGCTTTTCCAAAAATAAAAGTATTTCACTCAACAAGCAAGAATCTAAGAGAGATGGAGTTTCTATTGATCACCAAGCAGAATGAAGCACTCAGATTAAAGAGACCAAGGTTATGATGATTTAAACCAGACTGGAAGATTCGCCTAGCTTTGGCTAGAGAGAGGGAGCATCAATTCGTCCCACACTGAAAATCAGTTCAGGGAATAGATGTTACCGAGCTGGAAAAAGCACAGTGGATCTTCGAATAGCTTTGGGCTGTTTCATAGAAAAATGAAGTGTCCACTTGAGGGATGGAACAATGTATCACCAAGATGGGGATTTTCAATCATTGTAAAATTTAAATGCGTTTGCAGTACAAATTTCCCAGTGAACTATTGTTTAATCAAATTGCTTTTGGTTTGTTTGTTACAGCATAAGTCTTAAAACTTGAGTTGATGTGGTTTTTCATTTGAACATTGCAAATTATGTTTCATTCATTCACTGGAAATTTTAATATTATTTTAAGCTGTGGGACTAACATGTCTTATCATGTTGAAGTAGTGATTGGTGATGGTTTGAGATAACCCCCTGCTTAAAGATATATGCACATCATGTCACAATTAATCTCTGAGGGGAGAAACAAGGAAGCAATGTCCTAAATAAAATTGCAGCAAACACAAAGACAAATCCCACTAGAATCATGTTGGGCTTCTACAAACTTAGTTCAACAATGGGCACATGTATCAACAGTGAGTCAAAGAGTTGACTTGACTTTCTTGAAAGTGTATTTGCTCTCAAGTTTTGATGCTGTAAATTAATTTGTTTTGTGCATTTGGTTCCACCACAGCAATGGATGATATTGTGCAGTTCTGCACTTAATCTCAGTGTCATAAATTGATTTCCTACAGCTTTAAACTGGGGAGGTGATGGCCTAATTTTATTATGACAAGGCCATTAATCCAAAGAGTCAGGTAATGTCCTTGCGGATCCAAGTTTGACTCTCAATATGGCGGATGGTGGAATTTGAATTCAATAATATGTCTGGAATTAAGAACCTCAGGATTACAATGAAACTTATCTATTGTCCGGAAAATCCAACCAGTTGACTAATTACCTTTAGGGAAGGAAATTGCCATTCTTACCTGGTCTGGTTTAAATGTGACTCCAGACCCACAGCAATGTGGTTGACACTTAACTGCCCCTTCGAAAATAAGAGATGGCCAATAAATGCTGGCCTAACAGCCATGCCACATCCTGTGAATGAATAAAAACCAACTTACTTGTTTTCTGTGGGTGCAGTTCTGCATTTCAATGTCTATCCAACGGTTGTTTTCATTTCCTACATTCTGCCAGTAACTGTACTTCAAAACATACTCAATTATTTAATGAGAGTAAAAGACCTGACTTCATTTTCTCCCTCATGCCTCAGGCCAGACTGCACTGCACATTGCGATTGAACGCCGTTGTAAACATTATGTTGAGCTGCTGGTTGAAAAGGGAGCTGATGTCCATGCACAGGCCCGAGGCAAATTCTTCCAGCCCAAAGACGAAGGTGGATACTTTTATTTTGGTAAGAAGACATTCCAGTCTCTCATTTGTTAATCGTATTGACAATGGCTGTGCCTGCACTGATAGTAGGGAGGATTTAACTGCCAAAGTAATTTATTCCTCTTCCTCAGAGGTTGTCTGGTCTTGGAAAGAGGTTTCAATAAGGTCAGGTTTGAAGATGAATTTTACCTGGATTATTATTCCCACACTCCACATTAGTAGACTAGCAAAGTAACCAGCATGCTATCTCTGACCTTCCTTATATGTCCTGTAACTTTCACTAACAGGACTAGACAGGCTAAATTCAGGAAGGATGTTCCCTATGACTGGAGAGTCCAAATTAGGGGGTGTGAGGGGAGTCACAGTCTAATGTTATAGGGTAGGGTATTTAGAACTGAGATGAGGAGAAATTTCTTCACCCATAGAGTGGTCAGCCCCTGGATTTTTCTGCCACAGAACATGGTTGAGGCCAAAACATTGAATTCTTTCAAGAAGGAGTTAGACGTAGTTCTTAGGGCTATAGGGATCAAAAGATATGGGGAGAAAGCATGGAGCAGATTCGGAGGTAGATGGGCCTAATCCTGATCCTGCGTTTCTATGTTCTTGGGAATATATGTGTCTCCTGTTGTTTTCAAGTAGTTAGGCTAGTACTCAGCTAGTCTGTCATAACCTCTGAAGTTTTGTACAAAGTTGAGAGGTTGCACTTGGCCACATTTGATGCTAACAATTGGTTGAGCAGTTGTTGATATTTTGTAAAGTGGATTAGGGCCGTAGTTATCACAAAGATCTCACTGTTGATGTTCACTCTGTAGTGGGTGAACTGATTGCAGCCGGACTGATTGGAGATCAGTACATTCAACCTCCACGGCTAAAGTTCCATCCCCATTTCACTAAATGCAGCTGCACGAAATGCAGGAGAGTGTGTACCGTGTGAGGAGGAGCTCAGACCCATTTCTGTGATCCTTGTCGCCAAACAGCACCATTGACATTCATGATGAAGACTAACAGATGAAGAATGGTCACAGAACTGGAGAAGCCATGTTGCCATTAGCACTGCAGAGCACTTATTCCCTTTGGTTGTTGAGCTGGAGAAGCAGTGCAATTTAGGTAGAGAAATTAAGAATTCTGTGCTTTGTGAAACACTGCAACTTAAAGTTGCACTCGATGTATTTTGTTCCCTTGTGAAACTTAAATATTTCAACAAACCTCAAACAATTTAATTAAAGGAAAATTACAACAGAGTCATGAGGGGCTTTTACAGCGAGCAATCAAAGAGGCAGAGTGAGAGCATTTCCTGACATCAGTCACCAAATACATTTACAATCTTGGCAAGAAATGTTTGGTACATGATGGTATTGCACAAGATGAAAACATCATATAGTTAGTTACAAGTTAGGCAGATTGAAGCTATTTACCAAAGCAGAATTTCAGGAGTAATTCAGGGCGGATTGGCTGTGTCTACTACACTCTTCCCTATAACAGAGTGTGGACACTTTCACCCTTTCAGTCTAAACTGGACTCAGGCACATGTGTAGTCACCACATGATACATCAGGCTGGGGTGTTGCATTGTTTGCAATGATTTTTATGAAAAGTTTCTGTGGTATTTAATTTATGTTGACTCTCCTGATACTTTCCACCAAAATGAATCACTTCAAATGACTTGGGATTAAATTTAATCTGCCAAGTCTCTCCCCATTTGACTAATCTATTTATCTTCTTCTACTCAATTACTCTCCTCCTCGCTGTTCACTACATTCCAAAGTGTCATGTCTTGTGCAAACTTCAAACGTTCAGGTCATTAATGTGTATTAAAAAAATCAGTGGCCCTGGAGCACACCATTGCACATTTTTCTTAAAACTGAAAAGCTCTGCTTTCTGTCACTTAATCAATTTCATAATCGTGTAGCCTTGGCCCTTTAATCCCATGGAATCATAGAATCCATACAGTGTGGAAACAGGCCATTTGGCCCAACAAGTCCACATCGACCTTTCGAAGAGTAACCCACCCAGATGCTGTAATTTTACCCCTAACTAATACACATAACCTACACATCCCTGAACACTATGGGCAATTTTGCATGGCCAATTCACCTAACCTGCACATCTTTGGATTGTGGGAGGAAACCGGAGCACCCGGAGGAAACCCACGCAGACACGGGGAGAATGTGCAAACTCCACACAGACAATCGCCTAAGGCTGGGATCGAACCAAGGTTCCTGGCGCTGTGAGGCAGCGGTGCTAACCACTGAGCCACCATGCCGCCCCTGACCCACCCCACCCATGGATTTAATTGTGCTAATTACTTTTTTAGTGATTGTAATGAGGTAAACCGGGTGGATCTCACAGAATATGGTTCACTGAATGGGGCTATTAATCTGGTCCAATCTGGTTGATAGATAAGCACAGGGGTGTCAGACATCCTGTTCACTCTGAGAGCTGGCTGTAAGGGAGCTGGATCAGTGTCAAGGACTCTCCATGTGTAAATAAAGGGCTACTTGCTGACAGGATACTGGCATGTGTGGAGTTATTTCAGTAGTAATGAAAGAAAAGCACACTCCTGAAGAAATTTGCTTGCAACAGTTGACTTTGAGTTAGGGTAAGCATTTCTGGCATCATGCTGTTATTTGGGAAGCTTGACTTGTTCACTCCTGCTGTTGAAGGCTGGGCCCAGTATGTGGAATGAATTTGTAATTTTGTTCTGGGCAAATACCATTGGGGCAGATGGAAAACAACAAGTAATTCTCCTGACAGCTTGTGGACTCACAACGTTTTCAGTTATCAGTAGCCTAACTTCTCCTGAGGCACCAGATACTAAAGCCTTTCAAGAGTTGATGGGTTTAGTTGAAGAATATTATGACCCCATGCTATGCTATTGGTTTACTCAGCAATTTGAGAACCAGGGGAACCTGTATTGGAATTTTGACTAGGTTAAGATGACTGGCAGAGGCATGTGACTTTAGTTTAACATTAAGTGAGATACTGAGAGACTGTTTGGTATGTGGGACCAATGATGTAACCATGCAAAGATGCCTATTAGCTGAAGCCCAACCAGATTTCAAAACAGGCACAACAACTGGCTTTATCACTGGAAAAGGTGGCAAGAGGAGCAAATGAGTTGCAGCATATTCTGATGGAAGTGGACACCCTTGCCAGTCTGACACCACTTGAGTGAAGGCAGTTGCATAGCCTCACTCAGGACATATCCTGATCTAAGTCAGTCCACAGCAAAACCCCAAAACAAAGCCAAGCCCTGGCCAAATTTTCTTCAGGGTCCAGGCCGACAAACCATTGTAGTTGCTGCCAGTACGTGAACTCAAGACAGCAAAAGAGTTCCACGAGACCTATATGGTGGAAGTGAACTCATAGGTCGCTATCCAAGAGAGTTGGCACCTACATCTAGTTTGGACCAGTTAAATTGCTTAACAATTTTCAAATCAGAACCAATCAAAATAAACGTCTGCTTAAATGGTCATCTGGCACCTTGTGCATGGAAACCTTACCACGGCCTGGGCAACTTGCAAACAGGTAGGACCAACTACCTCCTGATATCACTAAGGATCTTTCTAACTAAGGGTTAGTATAAACAGAGACAGTGTAACTGAGGCCAATCTACTAGTATGACTGGTCAGGCCAGCATCTATCGCCTGTTTCTAATCATCTAGAGGGCAGTTAAGGGTCAACAACTTTGCTATGGGATTGGAGTCACATGTAGATTAGATCTGGTAAGGATGACAAAAGGACAGTAGTGAATTAGTAAATGTAGGGGAATGGGTCTGGGTGGGTTACTCTTCGGAGGTTCGGTGTGGACTTGTTGGGCTGAAGGGCCTGTTTCCATACTGTAGGGACTCTAAACAAATCTAATATAATCCAATCAATTGAGTTTCTACAACAAATGATGTTGATTACACAGTCACCCTCAGGTGGGCTTTTTATTCCAGACATTTGCTGAATTCAGATATCACCATCTGCAGTGGTGGCATTTGAACCCATGTGCCCAGAGAATTAATCGGGTGATCTGGATTACTAGTCCAATGACAGTTACCCCACGTAGACTGTGTTTATTTGCTTTCTTCAATTAGTAGGGTCAGAAGCTGTAGCAACATGTGTCATAATAAAGGCGTATAAAAGACTTTTACATGCTGGGAGGGTCTCCAGAAGTACTTTTTAGCATGCATTTTATTTACAGCTATGTAGACAAAGTGTTTACTCTGAGGTGATGGAGGATATGCTAGGAGAGTGGGCAAAAAAGTAGAAGATGGAATACAATGTAGGAAAGTGTGAGGTTATACACGTTTTCTAGGAAGAATAGAGGCATCGATTATTTTCAAAATGGGGAACGGCTTTGGAAATCTGATGCACAAAGAGACTTAGGAGTCTTAGTTCAAGATTCTTTTAAGATTAACATGCAGATTCCGTTGGCAGTTAGGAAGGCAAATGCAATATTAGCATTTATTTCAAGAGGTCTAGAATATAAGAGTAGGGATGTACTGCTGAAGTTGTATAAGACTATGGTCAGACTGCATTTGGAGTATCGTGAGCAGTTTTGGGCCACTTATCTAGGAAGAATATGTTGGCATTGGAGGGAGTCCAGAGGAACATAGAACAAGAGAACATTACAGCACAGTGCAGGCCCTTTGGCCCTCGATGTTTCACCAACCTGTGGAACCAATCTGAAGCCCATGTATCCTAAACAATCCCATTTTCATCCATATGTCTATCCAATGACCATTTGAATGCCCTTAAAGTTGGCGAGTCTACTACTGTTGCAGGCAGTGTGTTCCACACCCGTACCACTCGTAAGGAAACTACCTCTGACATCTGTCCTATATCTATCACCCCTCAATTTAAAGCATTTTCCTCACATGCTAGCCATCACCATTCGAGGAAAAAGGCTCTCACACCACCCTATCTAACTCTTAGATTATCTTGTATGTCTCAATTACGTCACCTCTCAACCTTCTTCTCTCTAACAAAAACAGCTCAAGTCCCTCAGCCTTACCTCCATACCAGGCAAAATCTTCCCTCCATACCAGGCAACATCCCAGTAAATCTCCTCTGAAGCCTCTCCAAAGCTTCTGCACCCTTCCTATAATGCGGTGACCAGAGCTGTATGCAGTACACCAAGTGTGGCCATACCAGTTTGTATGCAGTTTTTATTGCTGCAGCATTATCTCATGGCTCCAAAACTCAATCCCTCTACCAATAAAAGCTTAACAGCCCTATCAACCTGGGTGGCAACTTTCAGGGATCTATACACATGGACACCGAGATCTCTCTGCTCATCTACACTACCAAGAATCTTACCATCAGCCCAGTACTCTGTATTCCTGTTGCACCTTCCAAAGTGAATCACCTTACACTTTTTTGCATTACACTCCATTTGCCACCTCTCAGCCCAGCTCTGCAGCTTATCTATGTCACTCTGTAACCTGCAACATCCTTCAGCACTATCCACAACTCGACCAACGTTAGTGTCATTCACAAATTTACTAACCCATCCTTCTATGCCCTCATCTAGGTCATGTATAAAAATGACAAACAGCAGTGGCCCCAAAACAGATCCTTGCAGTACACCACTAGTAACTGAATTCCAGATGAACATTTCCCATCAACGACCACCCTCTGTCTTCTTTCAGCTAGCCAATTTCTGTTCCAAACCACTAAATCACCCTCAATCCCATGTCTCTGAATTTTGTGCAATAGCCAACCATGGAGAACCTTATCAAAGGCCTTACTGAAATCCATATAGACCACGTCAACAGCTTTACCCTCATCCACCTGTTTGGTTACCATCTCAAAGAACTCAATAAGATTTGTGAGGCATGACCAACCCTTCAGAAAACTGTGTTGACTATCCCTAATCAGCCTATTCCTCTCTAGATGATTATAAATCCTATCTCTTATAACCTTTTCCAACACTTTACCTACAAGTGAAGTAAGGCTAACTGGTCTGAAATTACCAGGGTTGTCTCTACTCCCCTTCTTGAACAAGGGGACAACATTTGCTATCCTCCAGTCTTCTGCCACTATTCCTGCAGACAATGATGATGTAAAGTTCAAAGCCAAAGGCTCTGCAATCTCCTCCCTGACTTCCCAGAGAATCCTAGGATAAATCCCATCCGGCCCAGGGGCCTTATCTTTTCTAAACCCAGGAGGTTTACAAGAACAACTCCCAGGATGAAGGGCTTGTCAGATGTGGAGTTGAAGACTCTGGGTCCGCACTCAGTGGATTTCAGAATAAGTGGGAAAGAGGTTGAATCTTTAGAATACTGAAAGGCCTGGGTAGGATGTGAAGAAGATATTTCTACTTAGAGGAAAGACTAGGACCCAAGGGCATAGCCTCAGAGTGAAGGGATGACCTTTAGAATTGAGATTAAGAGGAATTTCTTCAGCCAGAGGGTGGTAAATCTATGGAAATCATTGGCCATAGTAGTCTGTGGAAGCTAAGTCATTCAGTGTGTTTACGAAAGAGATAAATACTTATTTGATTAGAAAGGGGATCAAAGGTTACAGGGAGAAGACAAGAGAATGGGATTAAGAAATATAGAAGAACATAAGAACATAAGATATAGGAGCAGGAGTAGGTCATCTGACCCATCAAGCCTGTTCTGCCATTCAATAGGAGCTTGGCTGGTCTTTTTGTGGACTCAGCACCACTTATCCACCCACTCCCCATAACCCTTAATTCCTTTACTGTTCCAAAATCTATGTATCATTGCCTTAAAAACATTCAGAGCTGAAAATGTGTTGCTGGAAAAGCGCAGCAGGTCAGGCAGCATCCAAGGAGCAGGAGAATCGACATTTCGGGCATGAGCCTTCCTGAAGAAGGGCTCATGCCCGAAATGTCGATTCTCCTGCTCCTTGGATGCTGCCTGACCTGCTGCGCTTTTCCAGCAACACATTTTCAGCTCTGATCTCCAGCATCTGCAGTCCTCACTTTCTCCTTAAAAACATTCAACAAGGTAGCCTCTACTGCTTTACTGGGCAGACAGTTTCACAGATTCACAACCCTTTGGGTGCAGAAGCTCTTCCTCAACTCAGTCCTAAATCTGCTTCCCCTTATTTTGAGTATATGCCCTCTAGTTCTAGTTTAACCCACCAGTGGAAACAACTTCCCTGCTTGTATCTCATCTATTCCCTTCATAATTTTATATATTTCTATAAACCCCTCCCACCCTCATTATTCTAAATTCCAGTGAGGACAGTCCCAGTCTACTCACTCTCTCCTCATAAGGCAACTTTCTCAATTTTGGAATCGACCTAGTGTTATGGACTAAGCCAGACCATTCTTAAGCAGACAGACCCAGACCATAACGTTATAATTTGTTTCAGTAAGTGTACAGTGAAAATTACCCAGAGTAAGATAGCTGGATTGACTACTTGATTTTAAAAACAGACAAACATTTATTCACAAAATTACACAATGAAACACAAAGAACAGAATAAAGAACCTCTACAGAACTCAGCCTTCCAATTAGACTTAATTATGCTGTTCCAAATATGCACAACGGTCCCAATAAGCAAACCCCCATTAAAACCCAGTATAAATGGAACACATGCTTACAGGTTGAAGTTAAAGGGCAGAAAAGAGAGAGTGAGTTTCCACACAACTCTCTGTTGAACTTCCAACCAGTCCAAGACTAGAGAGCTGACAACTCCCTTTTTATTATATAGGTCACTTCTAAAACATGACCACTTTGGCCTGAAGTCTCATCTGTTTACATAATAAACAGAAGGCCTCTCAAACCGGGTTGATCGGATCCCGGCCCGGTTTATTAGCCCTCTGAAAAAAATCAAGGACAGAATATCCTTGAGCCAAGGAACAGCTTTTAAAAAGAAAAGGGACTAGCTTTGTGACATTAGTGAACCTCCTCTGTACCTGCTCCAATGTCAGTACAATAAGAAGACCAAAACTGTGCATACCACTCTACGTGTGGTCTCACTAGCACCCTACAGCTGCAGCATAACCTCTCTATTTTTAAACTCCATCCTTCTAGCAATGAAGGACAATATTCCATTTGCCTTCTTAATTACCTGCTGTACCTGCAAACCAACTTTGTGCGATTCATGTACAAGGCCACCCATGTCCCTCTGCACAGCAGCATGTTACAATTTTTCACTGTTTAAATAATATTCCATTTTGCTGTTATTCCTATCAAAATGGATGACCTAACATTTGCCAACATTGTACTCCATTTGCTAGACCCTTGCCTATTCACTTAACCTATCTATATCCATCTGTAGAGAACACAAAGTTTTCACGCTTTCCTGTAACACTAATCTTAGCTTCATATGTGAACTTTGACATACTATGCTTGGTCCTCAACTCAAAATCTATGTAAATAATAAACAATTGCAGTCCCAACACTGATCCCTGAGGCACACCACTAGCCACTGATCGCCAACTAGAAAAATGCTTATTTGTCCCCACTCTTTGCTTTGTTAGTTAATGAATCTTCTATCAATGCTGATACATTACCCATCAGCCATGATCGAATGGTAGGGCAGACTCGATGGGCCGAATGGCCTAATTATGCTCCTGTTATGGGCTATAGGCTATGAGAACCTTAGGATATAGAAGTTAATTCACCCATGATGCTTTGCATTAACTACTAATGAAAAGTGTGTACCCAGGCACAGTCTCTCTGAGGGAATTGCAGTGTTCACATGAGCAGTATGTTTGTATTTGATGCATTATGTTGAGGTTAATGAGTTGAGTAATAAGGGCTGGGGAAAGGATTTTTTAAATCCCACCTTTCTTCTCCCAATGGCAATATCAAAAATGTTTAGGGAATGAATTTTCCAGGACTGATGGGGCTATCATTCCTGTGGCCACTCTTTGAAAGACCTTTCTAATTTAGTCTCTCATTCTAACCTCTGTCATAACTTTCAGGTGGAAACTAACACTGGCTCAGTATAACAAAGAGAATGTGCAAATGGAAGCTAATGAAAGCATTCATTGTCCTGTGATTTTTCCACTTGCATCCCTGCGTATTTCAGGGAGAAATAATTTATTTGGGCATCTTTTAGTAGTGGCTCTGTGGATTCATGCTATGACCTTGCATTCATTAAATGCTAAATTGAGGTCTCCTCTCTGGGTTGCCTTGATTGCTTCTTCGTCCCTGCCCTTTGGTAAGTGATAGTGAGCTGGCTTCTTGAGATATGCAGGGTCTCTTTTTCTGGTTTTTCCTACTCCCTGCTTGACCTCTACATCACATCGCTTTGAAATAAGTGTCACTGAGACCCAAGTATTTGTGGAGAAGTACGTGCAAGATCCTGAGCTCTCTGAGATTTCCCTTAATACCATGCTTACCAAGTAATTCCATTTGAATACCTGAGTCTCAGTTACCTTTTTTTGTTGAGAATATCAATGTATATGTGTAGGAGTGCACTTGAATTTAAAAGATTTGGAGAAGACCAAACTCATGAACATTAAGGGAATAATAGAAATAAACCCATCATATATAGAAGATATTTTAGAGCCTGGAACCATCAAAGTTTAAAGCATGGGCATTTGGCCCATCATGTTCGTACTGACTGACAAGCATCCATACTTTGAAAATATCCTGAAGGTTTCTGCGTCTAATACCTTTTCAAACAATGAGTGCAGAATCCGTATTGATTATTGGGTAAAAAGATTGCCCTTCAAATTCTCTCTAAGTCCATGTCTCCTGGTTATGGACCTCTAAACCAAGGGGAATAAAGCCTTCCCCGCTACTAAAAAAACAAACATGTCAGGTTTTATCTGATCATACTATGTGAAGCATCTTGACATATTTTATGATCCTAAAATGGCACATAAATCCAAGCTGTTTTTGGTTAGTTCATTGGAGCTTTAAACTCACTGGTGCCGTAGGCATTTAAATGAAATATTACACGCTACAAAGGACTTGCTGGTTTATCTTAATCTGAATGAAAACAAGACAAAAACTAGTTGCAGGCGTGAGGGAAAAGCCAGTTAATTAAATTATTCCGATGAAGATTTATGACATGAACACTGAAATAGTTACTAACCATGAGTAACCATTGGTTGAATTAGAGGGAAGCGTGTACAGATGTGACAGCCAAAGGGATATGTGATTATACTATTTCAAAAAACTCAAACCCTTTTTGAGTGGATTTCACAATCATAAAACCTTCTGTGTGACTGTATTTGAGAGTGCTTCTCTTTGGAAGATACACCCTTTAAGGGTGCAGAGATTACTGAACCTTGACAAACAGATCTATTTTGATGAAAACGGCTCAAGAAGAGTTTGGATGGAAGTAAAGAATGTCATAAACAACTAGGATCACCTTTGGTCTCAGTTTTACTGTTAGATACATTCAGGGAGAAAGTGATCATCCTGATGCAAATCGATTCCTCAACTCATTTACGTTTTTCTCCGTTAAAATGTTTAATGGGAGTTTGTCCATTCATCAATGTTGCGCTTGTGATGGAACTCACTGATTATTTTAACGTATTGGGAGACTTTTAATGTGAGTTGGTTAAAATTAAAAACAAAAACATAGTATTGGAGAAACTCAGCAGTTCTGGCAATATTACTGAAGAGATAAACAGTTAACATTTTGAGTCTAATATAACTCTTCTTTGGAATGAGCTTCGCCAGCACGTCCTGTTTTCATTTCAGATTTCCAGCGTCTACAGTACATTGCTTTTAATGAAACTTAGACCTGTTCTAATTTTCTTTTCATTTTTATCGTTCAATTTATGTAATATTTTACTGACGAAGTAATATGCCCATTGAATTGAATTTTAACATCAGTTGAGGATTTTGTCCTGTTCCCAAAAGCAGTTCTAAGAACTTCCAAGTTTGTTTCTTATTGGGTTTTACTTGTTTAGGAGTCCCTTTCTTTTCATCTGATATTATATTCTGTCCTTATCTTGCTAATGACAAATGTATTATGTGATAGAGCTACCAGTTTTTGAAAATCTAATATCTATCATTTTTTTCTTCTCTAATTCTGCTCCTGCCTCTTGTGCTTTTCTAATTTGCAGTCTTAATTTTAACTATTGTGAACTTCTTTAAATGTTTAAAAAACAACGACACTCTCAAGTTTGGGAATTATAATAAAATGTTGCCGTTTAGCAGGAGATGCAGGAAAATGCTCTTAAAATAGTCAAAAAGAATGAACTATTCATAGCAGTGGCACAGTCTTAGTTGACTTGTGTCTCAAAGTGTATGAAAGGCACAGTGTCTGGGAAGCAGGATTTCTGTTTTCTCTTGCTTCAGTCTGAGGTACGTGTGTGTTCATAAAGTCCCTTCCTTGAGGTGTGGTTTCCTGGCTGACTACCCTCTGTTGGTGCTGTTGGCTCAGTGATAGCCTATGTTTTGTGCTTTCTGTTTACTTCATCCTTCCTCTTCCACTGCGCTTGTTGAGCTGGTCATCAGTGAGGGTGGAACCACTTGGAAAGCCTTGCTAATGTTTTAGGAGTTAGGGCATAATGTCCTCCCTTGTGTTCCCTTCTTTTAGCATTTTACCTGGCCCAACTTCAAAGTGAAATAAGCCTCATATAAACAAAATCTAACTCTGGATCTTGGCCAGAAATGTAATTCTTTTAAGAAATATCTTTACCCTTTACTCAGTTTTCAAAACCTATTTTAAGAATGGGATGACAGCTGTACAAAACTGATATTTAAAGCTACCATCAGTCAAACTAGACAAGTGTTTCTCAAAAAGTAGTCCATGGACCACTAATTGTCTGTGGAAGTCCTGCAAGATGGTCTGTCCGCTGGTCCAAAATACAACCACTGGGGCCGTGCGAGAGAATAGACTCTCATTCCCAGTACTGTCATGATGCTGCTCAGAGTGGCTCATATGTATGGCACAAGCATCAAAAGGATGTGCCTCCAGGTTCAGACTATTTCACTGCAACAGAACCACGCCCTGTCTCCTTGGAAACAAACCACCATCCTCAACCCTGAGGCACTGCCCAAAGAAGAAGATTAATAAACCAGACATGTCTTACACCATTCTAAAGAAGGGTCACTGGACCAAAACTTTAACTCTGCTTTCTCTCCTCAGATGCTGCCAACCTGCTGAGTTTTGCCAGCAATTTCTGATTTCCAGCATCTGCGGTTCTTTGGTTTTTGTCCTACTATAGATTTTGTTTGATTAGTTTGCTTGTAAGGTAAGTATTAATTTCTCAGCAATATTATTGAAATGGTTTTGTAACGTAGTGAGTACTTCAAACAAGCGTGTTCGCCTGCAGTATGATGGAGGTGCCGTCGGTAGTGCCATGCATCAGAGCCAGAAGTTCTGTGTTTGAGTCCTGCTCCAGGGCTTGATGGACATGGATGTTTGTAACATGGCTAAATGAGTTGATTAACTTTCAAAGCGCTTTCGGCAGATGGTAAGAAAGGGAGATGCCCTTGGCCATCCATGCTCAGTGTGGCATATTGTCCCCCAACTGTGATCTTTGACAAAAGGCTGGTAACCTGTCATAGAGTTTTACAGCACAGAAACAGACCCTTCAGTCCATCCAGTCCATGCTGAACATAATCCCAAAGTAAACTAGTCCTTCCTGCCTGATCTGTGCCCATATCTCTCCAAATCTTTCCTATTCATGTACTTACCTAAATGTCTTTTAAATGTTGTAATTGTACCCACATCTACCACTTCCTCAGAAAGTTTGTTCCACATGGGAACCACCCTCTGTGTTTGGCCTTGTGTGTTTTTTAAATCTTCTCCTCTTACCGTAAAAATGTGCCCTCTAATTTTGAAAGTGTTCTAACCCTTGTATTATTAACATTTATAATATGAATAGGTCCAATCTTTTGAATGAAAAAAATGCATAATATTTCACTCTAAAATGAATGCGCATTAAATTTATTACATTTAGTAGTAAACAAGCAGTGAAATATTTGCAGTTTTCATAAGTTCCTATTAATTGTGATGAGGTTTATTATTCATAGCAAGTGAAACTAGGTGGGAGAGAATCCTTGGGTTATCAATGGGATCTTTTACCCTTCTGAAGTGCTCTGTGAACCAAAAGATTTGACCTAGATCAACCATTTAGAGCAGAGAATCAGGTCGTCATTGATTTAAAATTACAAATGAGATCAGAGATTGAAAGGAACTTTTCTCCCATTGGATTAGTATATCTTTAAAAGGCTCTTGCAAAG
Source organism: Chiloscyllium plagiosum (assembly GCF_037043375.1). NCBI lineage: Eukaryota > Metazoa > Chordata > Chondrichthyes > Orectolobiformes > Hemiscylliidae > Chiloscyllium > Chiloscyllium plagiosum. The sequence goes on along the minus strand of NW_028270162.1, from coordinate 17,043,585 downwards.
TAATTGTGGCTGAACCAATTTGCTACTTCAAAAAAGAGCTGGATGGATGTAATGGGCTGTGATCCTCAGGTACTTCAATGGATGCCATGCAGACTTGATGGCCAATTGTCTTCTTGTGTTGTATTACAATTGGTTCTATCTGATGTTGCCTGTGCTGGAGAAAAGGACGAATGCTGTTCATGGAGGTTAGCTGATCAGAGTTTGGTGTGGAGAACCGGAAAAATGGACATTGTGAAGTCGAACATGATTTCTTTTAGCAACCAGTGATTAGTTCAACAGAACCTACCAACAGCAGATGAAATGGATTGAGCTGATTTCACAGTAAATGTAGAAGGTACAAAATTAATTGATCTTTGCTTTCACCAAAATTTCTTAAATTCTAAATCACAGCAGATCGAAAAAATTAGCAATTTCATAAGAGCGCCATATCTTCATGGTTTCCTTTTGAGTTACACAATATCCTTACTTGGACATGTGTGTAAAATTTACAAAAACTGTCTTTTTTTTTGGTATTATTGATTGTGGATTGAAAAGGGAAAGAACTGGTTGAAGAACCAAGGATTGTTGAAAGATTTTAGAAGTTTTTAAAAGCAAATAACTTGACGCTAATTGTAAGTGCTGTTTACACAACTGTTTGTTCAAGCTGTAGTGCACATCTTGTTACAAGGAGCTGGAGCCTGGGAACTGTGTAGAAATAAATATTTGGCTGGCAACAAGTAGCTGATCTATCTGTGGACGAGTGACCAGTTATTAATAACAAAGGAACCTTCTGCCTGCCAACAATGATATGATTGGCTTGCAGGTAGCTCAAGAGCTTGGAGATGTGACTGATTGGGAAAACACAGGCTGAATAGCTTTCTCCAAAGTAAAGTTTTCTTTAGAATGTAAGAAATGTGACAAAATTCCATCAACAATTCTGTCTCTTGTGAATTCTAATTTCAAAGCTTGATTTTTAATTTTACACTAACCTTTACAAATCTTAATTACATAATACACAGATTCCTTTGGAGGCTGAACTCTGTTAAATCTTGTTGTTCCAAGATTTTATTTCCTTAAGAACATAAGAAATAGGAGCATGAGTAGGCCATCTGGCCCATTGAGGTTACTCAATAAGATCATGGCTGATCTTTTTGTGGACTCAGCTCCACTTATCTGCTCGCTGGCCACTCTTTACTTTAAGCTAGTTAACCAAACTTTTATCCATGCTAATATATCACCTGTAACGCTGTGCACCTTTATCTTATGTAGCAGTCCTTTGTGCAGCATCTTGTTAAATGCCTTCTGGAAATCCAGATACACCACAAGCACCAGTTCCCTCTTATCCACTGCGCTCATAATGTCCTTATAGGATTCCAGTAAATTAATTAAATGTGACCTGCCTTTCATGAACCCGTGCCATGTCTGCCCAATTGGAACTTGTTTTTAAATTACCAAAATTTAATTACCAAAATTACCAAAATCCTTTCACACATTTTCAAAAGTATCTGTATTGTCTTTAATTTTCTGGTGAATCATCCACAATCAGACCCATTGAATATAATAGTGCATTCACCTGCTCTACTTCAGACATATTCCTTAATTTTGAGGTAATGTGTTATCTTAAGAATTGTCACCTCCAAGATGTCTAATCTTGTGTTCTGTATGGTTCTTTGCTGACCTTGAATCTTTGCAGAAATATGACCTCTTCTATTATTTATTCTTGATCTTTTTCACTATTCTTGTTGAAAAAGTTATTTTAATTTCAATTAGAGTTTGCCAGGCTTTGCTAAGTATTTCTTTGTTAGTATGTTTACATTTTGTATTGCACTATTGTATTAATGATTCAATAAAGCTTTAAATTCCATTGCTGTTGTGCAGTGATTAAATGGTTTCAACTTCTTCTTTGGAATACTGTATCTCTGTACTGCTAACTAGTTTTTCTCATCTTTTTAAGATTTTTCCCACCGTTTCTAGTAATCAAAATGGTGGTTTCTGGCCTTTTTTCAGGTTTTCCAACCTTCTGTAACTGAGTTAGCATTGCCCAGGAAAAGTGGACATTTTCTTGCCTTTTGTGATGTAAAATTCCAGGCATTACTTTCCACATGATTTTTAAAAAAAATAAAGTTCTCTGGCTTTGGCCCTTTCAAATTTTTCCTCTGAAATTGAAGTTTAATTTCTGAGTCCCTTTTTTAAAATGTCTCCTGGCTTTTCTTCTTCTGTTAAATTATTTCATTATGTTTCTGTAAATTTGCATTTTACCAGCATAAATTCTGAAGCCTTACCAATTCTGCCACCCTTGAATAAACCTTGATGGTTTGATACTTCTTGTGAGAGGTGAGAAGTCTCTTTCTCTCCCTTGTGTCTTCCTTTGATGATCTTTTGAACCAATTTTTATAAAGGTTTTCCCTTTTCCCTTAGGGATATCTAGCTTTACATCTGGAGACTACACTTGCTGTCTATGTATCCTTCTTTGCTAAGGACTGTGTATTTTCTTAAGTGCACCTGGCTTTTAGTTCTTCTCCCAGCCCACAGTTTTCCTCTGCACTTCCGACCAGATGTTTGGTAAAGGTTATCTTTTGGCATGCTGAGCTTGCCCTGTTGCTATTTCCACAGTTGTTGCAGTCTCTCTGTTCGTAATTGTGTTTTAACTGCACACTGTGTGTACTCTTAAAGTGGTAATGCTGTCTAAGTGGCAAACTCAATGATCTACAATATTTTATTTTTTTCTGCGTCATTTACTCATGCTGGACTTTTTGGCGTGGAATTTGAATCCACATTGCTGCTCACTGTGTGGTATTAACCTGAATTCCACTATTGGCACCTAGTGATATCTGCCACCTCTGCCATTATGTGGTTCAGAGTAAGGCCACTTTTGCCTGTCCTTTGTCTGGGACATGTCAAATGATCAGTGATAGAGATCACAGTGGAATTTTTGCAGAAGAGGTACTACTCTTAGTTAAGAAGATGGTCTGTTACAAGTTCTGAACCGATTACATCTGTGCCCTACAAAGGTTGGTGTAGAACTCAATATCTCCAATACGGACCGTATGACATTATCAGAAGCACAATGTAACAAGAAAATTATCTTAAGACAAATTATTAATAAAAGAGATGTATGTATTTTGGGAAAAAAAGACATGAAGTCACTAACATGTTTCTTGTGACAAGCCCATCTGGCTTGGAAACACCACGGCGAGAGTTGTCCTTGCGAGAAAGGTTCAGCACAAGCCAGGGCCCCTGTAAAGCCATTGCTCAGGCCGCAGTACAAATTGCTCATGCATTTGTGAAAGACACAAACAGTGCTGCATTGAACTGAGCAGGGTCCCCTCTACAGTGGCAGATTAATCATCTTAAACTCTGCAAATGATGAGGCAATCTCTTGGCTTTGGGAATTTGCACTGGCTAAATGAATAAATAACATGGATAACCTGGGACCAATATTGCTCGGTACTCATTTAGAGATAGGGGTAAAAGTCACAATTGGAAACCCTGTACTTCAGGGCAGTCATTCTGTTCTCATTAAAGGAGATCTCATGAGTAGGGACATGTATAATGAGAGAGTCTCCCCCATTAGAATACCAAGGCTTCCTCAAACAGCATATTTAAAGAATCTTGTCCTGTCTTTTCACTCTTGGTTACCATGTGCAGAAGTAAATGGAAAAGACACTTAATATGTTGTAAGAATTTTGACAGAAGGTTAATATTTCTGCTCGTGTTTTGGCTCCTGGATAAAATATTGGAAAATAGTGGACATACTGTCCACAGCTATCTTTCCAGCTCTTTTAATTAAAATCATGGGGTATGTGTTTGTTCTTTGCTTAATATATAATCTCGTTGAATGAAGGTTCTTGTATGCATTCTTAACAATATGTCTTGAGGGTTTGGTTCATGTTTAAAAACTTTCTGGGCACTCTAGTCTAAATTTGGACTGGTCTTAAGTCACTCAATATATTGCACTGTGCAAAAGAATAATGGTGAAATGAAAATGGTTCATGAATTTGGATGAAACAGGTTGTGAATCTAATGTTATACCTTAGAGGGCCAGGAGGCAGTAAACACCCTAGCATCTCTCTCTGGGCAGTTGCTGAGTGGCATGTGTTGGAGATGGCAGAGGGAGGATAAATTGTGTATCTAATATGATAGGGTTTCCTTGATGATAAGACATATCATAATGATATTTAACAGCTCTGCTATTAATGGAGGGGCTCAGCCAAGATGAATCATAAATATAAACATAGATAATGTAATGAATCAAACATCACAGGTAGATGACAGTTATACAGCCCAGCCCAAAACCCTTGTGCCAACTTCTGAAGATATAATCCATTTTGTTTCATGTTCCCTGCCCCTTTTGTTTCCATGTAGCCTTATAAATATTCCTCTATCCAGGTCACTTTTGAATGTTATTAATGGATCTACTCCTATCTTTATTCAGATAGAATATTCCAGATTATACAACAGCTTTATGTAAAATCTCCAGTTTCTTTTGATGATCTTAAATTAATGATGTCTATTAACTTACTCTTGACTTATCAAAAGCCTCATATTTCGATCACTTCTCTTAAATCTCTCCTTAACCATGTCCACTTTAAGACCAATTTCAGCTGCTTGTGTCTCTCTATGTAATTGAAGTTGACCATTCCAGCTGTATTTCTAGTATAACTCATCTTCACCTTCTCCAGGACTTTGGTATCCTTCTTAAAGTTTGGTTCCTAAATTGTGTGAAATACTGTAGGTGAAGCAAATCAATTAATCATGTGGTTTTAGCACAGCTTCCGAGCTTTGGCACTTTTTTGTTCCTATTTATGCTTCTTTAAAACAGTCTTATCAACTTGGCACCTTCTCAGCTTTTTTTCTGTTTCCTGCCACTGTCTCAAAAATCACATTAAATTTAAATTTTGCTGACAAATTTTTTTACGTAATAAAATAAGAACAATGGATCAAATTACCTTCCACTGGAGGCATGTTCAGAAAAGAACTCGTGAGATTCCATAAGCCAATTGTTAAACTGATTAAAGTGGCTGATTAACAAGGGACAATCTGTAAAACAAAACAGGTTGGGCTTAAACAATTTATTTATAAATGCAAAAAAGAAGCATCCATTCATAATTTTCTAAGAATAATTATTGTATTTACACTTTACACTTTCAGCCCAATGGCACAAAATTGCTTAGCTTCTCGTTGCTGCCCTTATAGATAAACTTGACATATCATCTCACACCCTAGGCTGTGATACTCTCACAGCCCCTAGCGAGGTGGACAGGAAGAGATGTTTCTGTGACTGTTTAAGTGCAGTTTAATGGAATGCCGTGGCCACCTACTCCTGAACTGCAGGTCTTGTGTTATTTTACAAAAAGCCAGTTAGCTGGGAATGCCAACTTGTTTTGGCTTATTTTGCATCCAGCAAGTTTAATGTTGGATTTGCCTCCAGGTACAGGAATCCTGGCACCCTACAAACCCACTACAAAAGAAGTATTTTATTTCTCTATCTGGAATCTTGCCACATGTTTCTTTTCAATGGCAATAATATAAAGCATTTATAAACCATAGAGGTTTCTGGCACTTTTCAACATTGCCCAACACTGTGCGTTTTCCAACGGATTTGATCAGCAAATGCACATTGGTCAGGTTCATTTCTGCTATTAGGCTCGTGGCAGGAATTGATTGTACAAAAAGTAACAAAAGACCTCTCTTGATGAGAGGGATGGGATACCGCAACCAGAGCTCTCTGTTTGTAAATTTGAGTGATGGAGAGAAGTAGGTGTGATGTACCATGTGAGCTGTATCATAAGTATGGGTGAAAAAGGCCAATCAACCAATTTAAATAAATCTTTCCAGAAGTAATTCTAAAGTCTCTTCTTTGTAGCATCCAATCAATACCTTAGTTTCTGTTATTACTTTAGCTGCAAGTTTACTCCATTCATATTGTATGATAAAGAATTTCCTATTATCAGCAGCACTATCAATGTTCTGTAACAAGATGCAAAATGTGAGTAAGTGAGAAATGGCCCATTGCTCCTCTTGTGCAATGTAGTGTGTAAAGTTTGTATTTTTATGTGTGGTACTGCATTAAATTTGGGATTCAGTGGATGTTCATCATTTTTGATTATTGTAGAAGCATTTAAATTGCATTCACTATGATCAATGACATATTGCTTTTGGGACTCTTAGTATCTTTTAAAAATTGTCTCTCAGCTGTTGCTTCCTACTCCATTTTCCTAGTCAGATGAAAAGTGTATTAAATTAATGGGGTAAATAATGGATTAATAATTTGATATTTGGCACAGGCCCACAGATCAGATAGTGGGCAATGTGAGATTCTAGAATTAACTGTAAATAATTAACACTTTTTCCTCAACTGTTTCCAAGCCAAATATCCTGTGTTGTGTATAGGTCACTACATGCATGGATGCTTTGAACGGTATGTTGATGCCAGAGAAGCACATCTTTGATTTCCCCCACACTACTTGCCTGAATGACATTGCTGTAGGAAACCTGGAGCTTCAGCATGGTGGGAAAATAAGATTCAGGAAGATGGGCTATAATTATATTCTACCTCTAGTCATTTGAAAAGCAGCACCAGAACATAACATGGGAAATGCAATGGTTCAAGAATGGAGCTTATTGCCACATTCTCCAGGGCAATAAATGCTGACTCAACCAGCATCTCCTGCATGTGTGAGTGAATGAAGGAAAGGCATGGGCAAAAGCAAGTCACTCAACCCCTTAAACGTGTTCCAACAATTGATAAGATCATGCCTGATCTTCCACTTCTAATCTCTTATGTTAATGATAATTGTCTGGTAATCAGTTGCTCATTAGAAACTGATGAACTCCCTGGGTTTATTTAAAACCATAAAACACATTACAAGTTATGAAACAGTCATTACGACAAATAAACTGATTTCTATTGCTGCAGGTTGCAGATTAACTGCAAAGTTATAATATTGTATACACAGTGCATATGAAATCCTTGAATGTGAACTCTTTTAAAGATAAGGGATATATACAGTACATGCTGCTTTCCTGTGGTACCCACTTTCGCTTGGTACTGTGCCCAAAATTTCATCAATCTATGCTTTGAGTATGTTCAATAATTTTACATCAAAAGCTTTTGCAAAGGAGAATTCCAAGAATTCATAATCATCTGAGTAATGACCCTTATATTCATCTGTTATTGGAGAAGGTTTTGCTGAGCTTTCAAGGTGGAAGCCAGAAGATAAAGTAGCACTTCATCTGCATTTAGCCTCAGCCCAGCAAACATTTCTTGAGATAAAAGGGGGCTTCTCTATTTCCCCCAGATTTCCCACCCTTTCCTATTTTCTACCCTTTAAAATATGTGAATGATGCAGTGGAGTTGAGAGTACTGTATGCATATATAATCCATGCACCCTATGAAAAATGGAGCAAGTCCCCATCAGGGTCAGATTGGCAGCTAGAATTGCCATCATACTCCAGGTTTTGTGGAAACTGAGGCAGTGAAATTAAAAGCTTGCAACATGTCACCTCCAGTTCTTCTTTTCAATCACATTCAAGAAGATGGAGAACATTTGGATTACCAAGCAGAAATATGATGTATGAAGGGCGATTTACCTGTATTTTAAAACCACGTCTTTAAGAGTTTGGATTTGAGGCAGTGGTAAGTTTTGATCTGTGTCTGGAAGGGTTTGATGATTAACTCATAGGTATCTCTGTAACCATGATATATTTTTTAAAAAGTGGGAGAGCAAATTCCTGGGATATAATGTGGTTTTGCTCTCATTGAGAGAATTTTTGAGTGAGAAAAGTAAGCAGTTGTCCATTAGGTTTTCAGTTTAAAAGTTTTGTTTTGAATAACTTGTTTCTCTTGCTTAAGGGAAACACCCATAACTTGGATGAAGCTTTTGGTGAAATTCTTGGCTGATGCTGGATGTGTATGACAGTTGCCTCTAAATAAGAGTTTAGAACTGCTAAGAAATCGATTGCCTCAGATTAAAGAGTTTAGTTTTAAAGTTTTAGAACAGAAGTGTTTGGTTACAACACTGAAGGGGTTCTTTGAAGCTGTGAAAGTCTAAGCTCAGTTATATGAAGAGCCAAGGAAGGGCCTTTAAAATTCTCAAGACTGGAATTTGAAACCACAGTTAGTCAAGCTCTATAGATATGATAGAGAAGGGAATTCTCCCTGCTGTGAGAACTGAAAATGAGTGCTGTTGGGATAAATGGGATTGTGTTTTACCATATGTTTAAAATCTTTAAACTTATGTCAATATAAATAATTTAGTTTACCCAATTTTTCTTCAGTTCTTTGATTTAATAAACCTCTGTTTTAGTGTTAAAACTGAATCTTCAACATTGCATGGTTATGTTTCAGTGAAAGACCATTTTGTTAAAACCAGAAAGAAACAAAACATGATCAATCATGCCACATTTCACACTTGACTTGTCCCGTAATAACATCAAATGGGATCAAGACAAATACTACTAACAAAGACAACCAAATTATTTTGGTACATGTAAAATTAGGGAAAGTTTCTTTCAGTTAGAGCAAGAAGAAGCCTCTATTAACAAGACTGGGAACAGTGTAATTATTTTCCTCACAAATTCCTGTGTTATAAACATCCTCGACAATTTCACACCATTATGCTTCCCAATAATAGGCCCTTAGATCTGCATTGTGTTTGTACAAGGGCAGCAGGAGGGAGTGGGATATTCACTGGGATCCCATGAATGGATCAGAATTATTGTTGAATAATGTGTTTATTAAAGTTCACTGGAATGTTATTAACTTGATTTTTCTCAACTCCTAAATTCTCTTGATTCTAATCTCTAACCATCAAGATCCCTCATTTCCTTCATTTTGGCAAGGCTGGGAGTCAGCAATTGAGGCCCTAATATGTAGAGTCCATTCCGTGAGTTTTACATAATACCAACCATTCAACTTTTCACCCTCTAAAGACAAGAATGAACACTGGTCGTAAAATGGCCATAAGCTGTCCTCTCATATCACAGCCAAATAACTTTAGGAACTACCAACAGGATCCAAACCAAAGGAAGTGATCTGTAATGCCAGTTTTTTACACAGGGTGTGGATTTGAAAGGAAAACATATTTGGAAATGGGATAATGGACCAACTCTGAGATAGTCGGTGGGGAATTCTGGATACATACTAACTTTAGAAGCACCCAATGTGACCCTTGCATCTGCCACATGTAAACACAGTACACTCAGTGGAAGAGTCAGTGTTGATAGTGGGGTATGATAGGGTATGAATGGTTATTCAAAGATTTTCATTTCCCAATGTTCACTTCACATCTGACTTTCCAATTGCATCCATCTGATAGTCTGATCTTCCACAGCAGAGGCTCCGAGAGTGGGCTTCTGACTGGGAAGAATGATGTGAACTTTGCTTTAATATTTCATCTATGATGGACCTAGCCAAGGACTCTGGGAGTGGCAAAAATGGAAAAGTCTTTGCACCACTGCAAAGTCCATCAGGACCCCTGAAAATGATCAGAATCTCCCCAAGAACTCCTCAAATCTCCCAAAAGGTTATTAAACACCACAAAATTTTATCAATTGCTCCCAGTAGCTCATGCGACCCTTCTCAACAACATTTGATCCGTAAATAAAAATCAGCAGACCCCTGATAAGTCTACCAGTCTCTCCCCTCCCAAAACTGAATGGGTTATTTTTGTGTTTCTTGACATGTGTTAATTGTTCATGGTCTTTATCTCTTCAGGTGAATTACCCCTGTCTCTGGCTGCCTGCACAAACCAGCCAGATATCGTCAACTACCTCACTGAAAACCCAGATAAGATCGCGGACCTGCGGAGACAGGACTCACGGGGAAACACCGTGCTCCATGCTTTGGTTGCCATTGCTGATAACACCAGGGAGAATACCAAGTTTTTGACTAAAATGTATGACTTGTTCCTCATCAAATGTGCCAAGATGTACCCAGACTGCAACCTGGAGGCCATCTTAAATAATGACGGGCTGTCGCCACTCAAGATGGCAGCAAAGCTTGGCAAGATTGGGGTAAATAGGTAGATCTTAAGACAGTTGTTTAAGGTCATCTTGCATATGAGTGAAATTTTCTCAAGTATCTTTCTGAAAGATAGCGAGAGGAGGAGAATAGTTTTGTGCTGGGCTGCCAGTAATGGACAGAAAGGAGTTGAGCTGTCTGTATGATCTAAGTATAAGAGAAGTTGGGGAATTGGATTTGAAAATTGTCCATGCTATGATGGCGGTTGTGTTGACGCTGTTCTTTATGGTTATGGCACAGTGCGTAGCTGGCTGGAACTAAAATTATGGCATGGCCTCCCCCCATTTATTTGGTTGGACAAACAGAAATCTGTTCGGCTGCTTCACTTCAAAGATTCAGCTGTCAGTACCAGCTGTGGCTGGGGTGAGAGTGTCACATTGCTGCTGCTTGTGGGAGCTTGCTGTGCACAAATTGGTTATAGAGTCATAGAGGCCCACAATACAGAAAAAGGCTCTTCGGGCCATGTCTGTGCTGATCAAAAACAACCACCTAACTATTCTAATTCCATTTTCTAGTACTTGGTCCAGAGTCTTGCATGTCTTAGCACTATAATTGCACGTCTGAATACTACTTAAACATTATGAAGGTTTCTGCCTCTACCACCCTTACAGGCAGTGAGTTCCAGATTCCCATCACATTTTGGGTGAAAAAGTTTTTATTCACATTTCCTCGAAGCCTTCTGCTCCTTACCCTAAATTTATAATCCGTGGTCATTGATCCCTTCATCAAGGGGAAATATTCCTTCCTGTCTATTCCCCTCATAATATTATACTTCCCAATCATATCCCCTCTCAATCTCCTCTGCTCCAAGGAAATCAGCTTCATAACTGAAACTCTCTAACCCATGTAACATGCTGACCAATCTCCTGTGCACACTCTCCAGTGTTATGGCATCCCTCTGATATTGTACAGTTCTGGAATCCAAATTACTCTTAGCTGTTGCCTAATTACCGTTTTATACAGTTCCAGCATAATCTCCCTGCTCTTAAACTCTATGCCTCAACAAATAAAGACAAATATGCCACATGCGCACTTTATCCATCTGTCCTGATAGGTTAAGTGACCGGTGGACATGCACACCAAGGTCCCTCTGATACTTAGTGCTTTCCAGGGTCCTACTCTTCATCATATATTCCCTTGCTTTATTTGTCCCGTCTACGTGCATCATCTCACACATATCCGGATTGAATTCCTTTTTGCACTGATCAACCCATCTGATCAGATTGTCTGTCTTTATCCTGTTGTTGTTTAAGGCTATCCTCCTCACTGCTTACTGCCTCACCAATTTTAAGTATTATCCATTAACTTAATAATCAAACCTGCTACATCTAAACCATTTATATAAACCACAATTAGCAAGGGCCCCAACATGATCCCTGTGGGATCCTCCTGGACACAGGCTTACCTTCTGCTTCCTGCCACTCAGCCAATTCTGGATCTAATTTGCAAACTTTCCTTGGATCCCATGGACCTTTGCTATCAGTTCTGAGGAAGGGTTACTTGGCCTAAATCACTAACTCTGATTTCTCTCCACAGATGCTGCCAGACCTGCTGAGCTTTTCCAACAATTTTTTATTTTTGACCTTTGTTATCATGGTACCCAATTAAAAGCCTTGCTAAAGTCCAAGTAGACTACATTAAAAGCACATGTTGTTGCACTTGTTACATTTTTAATAGTGATGGCACTATGATATATGAACTTGATTGTTCAATGCTTTAGGATACACAGAATGAAACACCACAAAGATTTGAGATAGTGCAAACATTCTCAAATCTTTTGGACTTTTTATATCTAATTGTTTTAACTCTATAATATTTAATAACCTGGCCTCCTATTTTTGACAGGTTTTTCAGCACATTATCAGGAGGGAGATAAAGGATGAAAGCGCTCGTCACCTTTCTCGTAAATTTAGGGACTGGGCCTATGGGCCAGTGTACTCCTCGCTTTACGATCTCTCAGCAATAGACACATGTGGGGAGGAGGTGTCGTTGCTGGAGATACTGGTCTACAATGGAAAGATAGAGGTAATTGAGCCAATTTCCTTCCTTCTCTCTTTTCAGGTGTTGGTTCAGCATCTTCCAGTACCAGCTGGAAAAACTGGCCATTGTTCACATGTGAGCCTTCACAAGTGAGCTTCTTGACTATGGAGATTTTACACAAAACAAAACTACCTTCTCAGCTGACATTCTCACAGACATACACATGCAAATCTTCACCAGCTTTATTAACATCTTTATTAAATCATAGCTTTATTAACATTTATGGCACTGAATAAGGCTATTGGCTTATAATATTATTGCTAGCCAAGCAGGAACTATCCAGCTTAATCCCACTTTCCAATTCTTGGTCCATACCCTTGTTCTTTAATTCAATATCCAGGTATTTTCAAATGTGATGAGGGTTTCTGCCTTCACCACCCTTTCAGATAGAGTTCAAGATCATTACCACCTTCTGGATGAGAAAACCTGTCCTCAGATCTTCTATGATCATTCTACCAATTAATTTCAGTTCTTGGCCCCCAGTTATTGAGCTCTCCGCCAAGTAAATCACTGCACTGCAAGTGAGCATAGATCCATGGCCACTTTTCACACAATTAAAGGAGGTGTCAGTTATAGAATGCCTATGGTATGCAGGCCATTCAGCCCATCGAGTCCACACCAACCCTTTTAAGAATCCCATCCCGTCGATCCAGCCCTACCCTATCATTTTTATTTTTTCAGTCGGTACATGGTGGAAAACAGCTAATTCAGCGTTTGAAACAAAGCTGCAACCATTCGGATTGCTAGGGCTCAACTTCTCATTGAGCTTTGTCTTGCAACGTAGCTGAGCCCATAGTTAATGTATTGTAACACCAATTGAATCATCTAAAATATCACTCTCAAACATTTAATGTTGGGGCAAATTAGAACTTCAATCTGTACTGTTAATGATGCTAGAATGTTGGTACGATGTTAAATCAAGGTACAAGTAAAGAAGATCCAGGGAATTTTCCTGTCCACAACTTATCCCTCAATCAATATCACGAAAAATATTCTCAGAATATTATAATAGTGAAGTTTGTGGGACCTCACTGAGCAAAAATTGGTTTTCCTGCATTATAACAGGAGCTATATTCAAAAGTACTTCATTCGTTTTAAAGTGCTTTTGTCCATCCTGAGGCTACTAAAAATGTTGAAGATGTAAGTCTTTTTTTTAATATAAAGGAGTCACAACCACCAAGGGACTGTTTTATACTAAAATTGAAACCAAAACTTGGAAAAATCTCTAAGAAAACAAACAAATATTGGTAATAAAGCAGGATTTTTGATGATGGTGTTTTATCACTTCACATGTGCTGTGGAGTAGGTCTCTTGGCTTGTTTATTTTTGTAATCCATGTCAATTCAGTCACTGGTAAAGTACTTGCTAGACTTTCCTTACTGTTTCCAGCATCATGTTCTGTGTTTCCAGCATTTCATGCCTTGGGTCAGAAAGCCCCACATAAAAGGAAATGATGCAGCTGCTTCTCTCCCTGTGGCAATGCATTTCCTTGGGCTACATTGTGACAGGGAGATCTCAATATAAGAAATCAGAACCATTGCATGTTACAGATAGAAGGAAATTCTTTGGCCCATCATATCTGTGCTAGCTCTCTGCAAGTTCTACTTTTTAATCCCCTTTTTGCCATTCATCTTAAATCCGTATCAACTCAATCTCCCTTTCAGCCGACAGTAGTTTCTTTCAATCCTCCCTGTTTAGATTCCTCATGATTTTGAACAACTTTATCAAATCCCCTCTGAATGTTCTCTAAAGCCAACATCCCCCAAGTTCTCCAATTGATCTGCATAACAAAGACCCATTTTAATTTTTTTATTTGAGGGCATCACTAGCTAAGTCAGCATTTATTGTCCATCCCTAATTGCCCAGAGTGCAGTTAAGAGTCAACCACATTGCTGTGGGTCTGCAGTCAAATGTAGGCCAGAAGGGCTTTTTTCCTGATAATTAGCAATAGTTTCCTGGCTATCATTAGACTCATATTTCCAGATTATTATTGAATTCAAATTCTATCTTCCATGGCAGGATTCAAACCCAGGTTCCCAGAACATTACCTGGGTCACTGGATTAATAGTCTAATGATAATTTTTACCAGGCCATTGTCCACCTTTACATCCCTGGAAGCATTCTCCCAAGTCTTTTCTGATTATTCTTTTTAAAGCCTCCACATCCCTCGTAAAGTGTGATGCCCAGATTTGGAGACATAGAGTGCGATCTTGTGAAAAACACAGAGATCGGCTTTGATTTTGGGCCCCTGTTTGTTTCCTTGCTTGCCAAGCCCCTCTCTGCTGCTGGGTTAATGCCATCAAGGGTGGGAAGAGACTTTTAAGTAATTATTAATTATTTACTTAAGATCCTCAATTGATGACAGTGTAGGATCTTTCCACCACTTTAGCCAGGGTGAAAATGGGAGGCGACAGCGTCCCCCACCTGTTACCCACCATCAGTTAAGTGTCCCTATCCTGCCACCAAGTTCAGTACAGGGGAGGGCATAAGTTCCTTGCTAGTCACTTTTTCAACCTGCCCCACCACTTTTTAACAATTTTGTCCATACACTGCCAGGGTCTCTCTGTTCCTTCCCTTTGAAGCCAAGTGTTTCAACTTCGTTGGCAAGTCTGAGGTGAAACTTTGTAAGTCAATGCACATCACATCAATTGCAGCATCCTTGTCAACCCTCTCTTTCACCTCATGAAAACAATTCAACCAAATTAGTTCAACATGATTTACCTCTAACAAATCTAAACTGGCTTTCTTTAATTTATCTGTGCTTGTCCAAGTTACTGATAATCTTTCACCTGGATTATCATTGTAAAAGCTTTCCCACTGCCAAGGTTCTGCTGACCTGCTGAAGTTGTTGTGTTTCTCCTTGCATGCATTTTTGAACAAGGGTATAACATTCATGGATCTCCAGTCCCCTAGCACTTCCCCCTGTGTTTAAGGAGGGTGTGATAATTATGTCCAATTGTTCCACAATTTTCATGCTTAATTCCTTCAGTATCCTCAGATGTATCCTGTCCATTTCTCCTGTTTTACAGAAAGCAGTGTCATACCTCCTGTCTCAGTTTTTAACCTATCCAGGGGCTCTGTTAGGTCATTTGACTGATTAAGACTGCTACATCATTCAAGTAGATCATTGCTGATATTCTCCCTCAATCGCAGTTTCCTGAAGTGTTTCCATGTCCCTTAATTCCCGAACATCCAAAAATCTATTAACCTCTGTTAAGTAAAGTCAGTGAGTCAAATTAGAGTTCTCCGGGATAGAGAATTTCTGAGATTTCTGTACCTGAGTGAAATTATTTCTTCTCAGCTTAGTGTTCAATGCCGTTTGAAAATTCTGAAACTGTGACTTGGTTCTTGATCCCCAACTGGGGGAACCAGCTTCCCCCAGGTCACTGCTAATTTAGATTCTATTGGAGTTCTCAACAGCTAGGGGAGGAATTAGCAAAACGGATTCTGAAAATTCATAACTAAATTACAAATGTGTAAAAAAAAAATTTCTTAGCTATAATTTCTATCTGTGAAATTTGTTTCATTCATTATAAAGTGTAATATCCCAATTTCCTATCCCTCCCTTGTCAGTGACCCTGCTTTTATGACACTGGATGCATCCATTGTGTGCGTCTGGGGCAGAGTCTCACCATTTTGGGCACAAGTTGGCCAAGGGAAACTGGAGCTGAAAAATGTGTTGCTGGAAAAGCGCAGCAGGTCAGGCAGCATCCAAGGAGCAGGAGAATCGACGTTTCGGGCATAAGCCCTTCTTCAGGAATGAGGAAGATGTGCCAAGCAGGCTAAGATAAAAGGTAGGGAGGAGGGACGTGTGGGAGGGGCGTTGGGAATGCGATAGGTGGAAGGAGGTTAAGGTGAGGCCGAAGAGGGGGTGGGGGCGGAGAGGTCGGGAAGAAGATTGCAGGTCAAGAAGGCGGTGCTGAGTCCAAGGGTTGGGACTGAGATAAGGTGGTGGGAAGGGAAATGAGGAAGCTGGAAAAATCTGCATTCATCCCTTGTGGTTGGAGGGTTCCTAGGCAGAAGATGAGGCGCTCTTCCTCCAGGCGTCGTGTTGCAATGGTCTGGCGATGGAGAAGGCCAAGGACCTGCATGTCCTTGACGGAGTGGGAGGGGGAGTTAAAGTGTTCCGCCATGGGGCGGTTGGGTTGGTTGGTGCAGGTGTCCCAGAGGTGTTCTCTGAAACGTTCCGCAAGTAGGCGGCCTGTCTCCCCAATGTAGAGGAGATCACATTGGGTGCAGCGGATGCAGTAAATGATGTGCGTGGAGGTGCAGGTGAATTTATGACGGATAAGGAAGGATCCCTTGGGGCCTCTGAGGGAAGTGAGGGGGGAGGTGTGGGCGCAAGTTTTGAATTTCTTGTGGTTGCAGGGGAAGGTGCCAGGAGTGGAGGTTGGGTTGGTGGGGGGTGTGGCCCTGACGAGGGAGTCGCGGAGGGAGTGGTCTTTCCAGAACGCTGATAGGGGAGGGGAGGGAAAGATATCCTTGGTGGTGGGGTCTGTCTGAAGGTGGCGGAAATGACGAAGGATGATACGATGTATCTGGAGGTTGGTGGGGTGGCAGGTGAGGACCAGTGCGGTTCTATCCAGGGGGCAATTGGAAGGGCGAGGTTCAAGGGCGAAGGAGTGGGAAGTGGAGGAGATGCGGTGGAGAGCATCGTCAACCACGTCTGAGGGGAAATTGCGGTCTTTGAAGAAGGAGGCCATCTGGGTTGTTCGGTATTGGAATTGGTCCTCCTGGGAGC
This sequence comes from Chiloscyllium plagiosum, assembly GCF_037043375.1. Classification (NCBI taxonomy): domain Eukaryota; kingdom Metazoa; phylum Chordata; class Chondrichthyes; order Orectolobiformes; family Hemiscylliidae; genus Chiloscyllium; species Chiloscyllium plagiosum. The sequence goes on along the minus strand of NW_028270162.1, from coordinate 17,026,801 downwards.
AGATGTGGCGGAGGCAAAGGAATTGGGAATATGGGATGGCATTTTTACAGGGGGCAGGGTGAGAGGAGGTGTAATCTAGGTAGCTGTGGGAGTCGGTCGATTTATGGTAAATATCCGTGTTGAGTCGGTCGCCCGAGATAGAAATGGAGGTCTAGGAAGGGAAGGGAGGAGTCTGAGACAGTCCAGGTAAATTTGAGGTCAGGGTGGAAGGTGTTAGTAAAGTGGATGAACTGTTCAACCTCCTCGTGGGAGCACGAGGTAGTGCCGATACAGTCATCAATCTAGTGGAGGAAAAGGTGGGGGGTAGTGCCAGTGTAGCTGTGGAAAATGGACTGTTCCACATATCTGATGAAGAGGCAGGCATAGCTGGGGCCCATGTGGGTGCCCATGGCTACTCCTTTGGTTTGGGGGAAGGCTCCTCCGCCCTTGAACCCCGCCCCTCCAATCGCCATCAGTACAGAACCCCACTGGTCCTCACCTACCACCCCACCAACCTCCAGATACATCGTATCATCCTTCATCATTTCTGCCACCTCCAGACAGGCCCCACCACCAAGGATATCTTTCCCTCCCCTCCCCTATCAGCGTTCTGGAAAGACCACTCCCTCCGCGACTCCCTCCTCAGGTCCACACCCCCCACCAATCCAACTTCCACTCCCGGCACCTTCCCCTGCAACAGCAAGAAATGCAAAACTTGGGCCCACACCCCCTCCCCTCATTTCCCTCCGAGGCCCCAAGGGATCCTTCCATATCTGTCACAAATTCACCTGCACCTCCACACACATTATTTACTGCATCCGCTGTGACCTCCTCTACATTGGGGAGACAGGCCGCCTACTTGTGGAAAGTTTCAGAGATCACCTCTGGGACACCTGCACCAACCAACCCAACCGCCCGGTGGCGGAACACTTTAACTCCCCCTCCCACTCCGCCAAGGACATGCAGGTCCGCTGCACCCAATGTGATCTCCTCTACATTGGGGAGACAGGCCGCCTACTTGCGGAACGTTTCAGAGAACACCTTCTTGACCTGCAATCTTCTTCTCGACCTCTCCGCCCCCACCCCCTCTCCGGCCTATCACCCTCACCTTAACCTCCTTCCACCTATCGCATTCCCAACGCCCCTCCCCCAAGTCTCTCCTCCCTATCTTTTATCTTAGCCTGCTTGGCACACCTTCCTCATTCCTGAAGAAGGGCTTATGCCCAAAACGTTGATTCTCCTGTTCCTTGGATGCTGCCTGACCTGCTGCACTTTTCCAGCAACACATTTTTCAGCTCTGATCTCCAGTATTTGCAGTCCTCACTTTTTCTCAAGTGAAACTGGATAATGCATGTGGTTAATACAACTGAGACCTGATTTGTCAATGGAAAAGCGCAGCAGGTCAGGCAGCATCCAGGGAACAGGAGAATCGACGGGCTTATGCCCAAAACGTCGATTCTCCTGTTCCCTGGATGCTGCCTGACCTGCTGCGCTTTTCCAGCAACACATTTCCAGCTCTGATCTCCAGCATCTGCAGACCTCACTTTCTCCACCTGATTTGTCACGTGTGCTTCGGGCAGGTGAGGGTCCTCATTGGGTGCAGACATCGGAAATGTTTCCCAATTTTCCCATTTTAAAATGATCAGGCATAAAGTCCTGATTACCTATGAAATGAAAAGTGGGATTCTGGAGTATTTAGTTCCCGAATCAGCTCTGAGGTCAAATTAGCAGCCGGGGTCACATCCCTAAAGCATTGTTCAAGAAATGGTTGCCTGATAAACTTTCTCAATGTAAAAGACTGAACTCTTCATGAATGGTTGGTAATCACGTCTAATATACAATAATTATTAATGATAATTTGATTATTTATTGCCATGTGATGTCATTTTGATAAGAATCACTTTTGTTACTGTTTCTGTCTCTCCAGTAGCTGGGCTTGTTGGTGAAAACTTCCATAAGCTCAAATTCCTTTCTTAAACCCCTCCACTTCTAAGTCTCTTTCCTCCATTAAGCTGCTCCTTAAAACTCACACTGTTATCTCTCCCAGTAGGTGGTGGTGTGGTTCATCGCCACTTTCTGTTTGACATTCCTTTTCTGATATTTTACCTCACTGAAGATGCTATATAAATGAAAGTTGTTTGTTGTTTTTGAATTTCTTTTGCAGAATCGTTATGAGATGTTAGCTGTGGAACCAATTAATGAATTATTTCGTGATAAGTGGAAGAAGTTTGCAGCTGTGTCCTTCTACCTCAGTGTTGTCTCCTATATCACAGCCATGGTCATATTTACCCTCATTGCCTATTATAGGCCTTCTGAAGGCAAAGTAAGTGTGAGGTGGGGCCTGTTTTTCAAGTGGTGACCTGTCTGTTCCAATTTGCCTTATAATTTTTCATGGACTGAGGTGCCCATTCATTTGAGTGTGAAGGCCCTTTAATTTGTTTTTGTTCCATACGACCATTTAAAGGGGTCAATTTGTGGATGGGAACTTTCTGGTTACTGAATGGCTTCAAGGGAACAGTCGTCTGTTCTCTGTCTCCTTTCAGTAATTCACTCCCTGCCAATCTATTCATCTTGAATCTCCATGAAGTGTCTGATAGTAGACTCAGATTCAAAAGAGAATCAGCTATGCATTGAAAATGGAGACATTTGCAGTGCTTTGAAGAAAGACCACTGGAGTGGAACTATTTTGTATTCCTTCAAAGAGTTGACACAGGTATGATGGGCTGAATGGCCCTCTTCTGTGTTCTGAGAATCTATGTTGTACCTGGAATCCAGTATTGGCACCTGAGGGATTGGGGGACAGCAGATTGCTTCTGACTGGCCACTAATAGGGGCAAGATCCCAGAATATTAGAATCTGGTTGGTCCTCTCAGTTATTGGTGTCTACAACATCCAGTGAACATTTAGCTGTCTGCTCTCTGCCTAGACCAGGAAGTGAGCAGAGTGGTGAACTGAGCTTGTGACCTTACTGTTCTATGTCATTAAGGAGCCGATGCTTTGCTCTAGGCCAAACTTGGGTTTTTCCGCTTAGCTGTCAGTACAAAACGAGCTAACAGCACATTGAGCTGAGCTGCAATTCCCTGTAATCATACTATCGGAGTAATTATTCATAGCTGCCTCTGCAACTTTGCCTTAATGTGGTTAGCAAATTTGATAGAGGGGATGGTGTAGAGTCTAGCCAGTGTGCACACTTACAAGTAATGTGAGGGCAAATATTGTGTCAGCTTTCATAAAAGGTCAGACTAAATGTTAAAAATACATTATGTTAGCAACTCTAGCATGAGGAGGTCTCCTTGCTCCATTTATCTTCACACTACAGAAGCAATCACAGCTGTTTCAAATGTGCCACCCAGGAAGGGGCTTTCCACAGGGGGTGAGGTGAAGTTGGGGGTTGCAGAGAGGTAATCAGAGTGAGGACTATCTTGTGAAAATTAGGCTCATCTGCTGGGCCTGGTTTCTCTCTCACATTCAAGCTGCAATTGCCATTGCATTAACTGTGGTTTGTGGGCAGACTGGTGACACCACAAAAGGGGGAGAAAATGTATGGAACAAAGCTGGTAGTCACTTATCAACACTCTCTCGAAGTACCTCTCAGCTCCTGTTTCAGGCTTTGAAGCCTGCTTGATCACTCACTGGCTTCATCAGGGATTCTCTCCTTCTAATCTAGAATGGTGTGTTGCTTCCCTGGTGCCAGGATCAAGGATGTCTCAGAGAGGGTGCAGAAAGTTATCATGGGGGAGAGGGGCCAGCAAGAGGTCATTGTCCACATTGGAACCAATCACATAGGAAGGGAAAAGGTTGAGATTATGAAGGGAGATTACAGAGAGCTAGGCAGAAATTTAAAAAGGAGGTCCTTGAGAGTAGTAATATCTGGATTACTCCCGGTGCTATGAGCTAGTGAGGGCAGGAAAAGGAGGATAGAGCAGATGAATGCATAGCTGAGGAACTGGTGTATGGGGAAGGATTCACATTTTTGGATCATTGGAATCTCTTTTGGGGTAGAAGTGACTGTACAAGAAGGACGGATTGCACCTAAATTGGAAGGGGACTAATATTTGCTGGAGATTTGCTAGAGCTGCTCGGGAGGATTTAAACTAGTAAGGTAGGGGGTTGGGACCCAGGGGGACAGTGAGGAAAGAGAACAATGTGAGACTGGTACAGTTGACAACAGAAGCGAGTCAAACAGTCAGGGCAGGCAGGGACAAGGTAGGATTAATAAATTAAACTGCGTTTATTTCAATGCAAGGGGCCTACAGGGAAGGCAGATGAACCCAGGGCATGGTTAGGAACATGGGACTGGGATATCATAGCAATTAGAGAAACATGGCTCAGGGATGGGCAGGACTGGCAGCTTAATGTTCCAGGATACAAATGCTACAGGAAGGATAGAAAGGGAGGCAAGAGAGGGGTGGGGGGGGGGGGCGGGGGGCATTTTTGATAAGGGATAGCATTACAGCTGTGCTGAGGGAGGTTATTCCCAGAAATACATCCAGGGGAGTTATTTGGGTGGAACTGAGAAATAAGAAAGAGATGATAACCTCATTGGGATTGTATTATAGACCCCCTATTGTCAGAAGGAATTGAGACACAAACTTGTAAGGAGGTCTCAGCTATTTATAAGAAAAATAGGGTGGTTATGGTAGGGGATTTTAACTTTCCAAACATACACTGGGACTGCCATAGTGTTAAGGGTTTAGATGGAGAGGAATTTGTTAAGTGTGTACAAGACAATTTTGTGATGTAGTATGTGGATGTACCTACTAGAGAAGGTGCAAAACATGACTTACTCTTCGGAAATAAGGCAGGGCAGGTGACTGAGGTGTCAGTGGGGGAGCACTTTGGGGCCAGTGACCATAATTCTATTAGATTTAAAATAATGATGGAAAAGGATAGACCAGATCTAAAAGTTGAAGTTCTAAATTGGAGAAAGGCCAATTTTGACGGTATTAGTTAAGAACTTTCGAAAGCTGATTGGGGGCAGATGTTCACAGGTAAAGGGACGGCTGGAAAATGGGAAGTCTTCAGAAATAAGATAATGAGAATCCAGAGAAAGTATATTCCTGTCAGGATGAAAGGAAAGGCTGATAGGTATAGGGAATGCTGGATGACTAAAGAAATTGAGGGTTTGGTTAAGAAAAAGAAGGAAGCATATGTCAGGTATAGACAGGATAGATCGAGTGAATCCTTAGAAGAGTATAAAGGAAGTAGGAGTATATTTAAGAAGGAAATCAGGAGGGCAAAAAGGGGACATGAGATAGCTTTGGCAAATAGAATTAAGGAGAATCCAAAGCATTTTACAAATATATTAAGGACAAAGGGTAACGAGAGAGAAAATAGGCCCCCTCAAACATCAGCAAGGCGGCCTTTGTGTGGAGCCGCAGAAAATGGGGGAGATACTAAGTGAGTATTTTGCATCAGTACTTAATGTGGAAAAGGATATGGAAGATATAGACTGCAGGGAAATGGATGGTGACATCTTGCAAAATGTCCAGATTACAGAGGAGGAAGTGCTGGATGTTTTGAAATGCATAAAAGTGGATAAATCCCCAGGACCTGTTCAGGTGTACCCTAGAACTCCGTGCGAAGCTAGAGAAGTGATTGCTGGGCCTCTTGCTGAGATACTTGTATCATTGATAGTCACAGGTGAGGTGCTGGAAGACTGGAGGTTGGCTAACGTGGTGCCACTGTTTAAGAAGGGTGGTAAGGACAAGCCAGGGAACTATAGACCAGTGAGCCTGATACCAGTGGTGGGCAAGTTGTAGAAGGGAATCCTGAGGGACAGGATGTACATGTATTTGTAAAGGCAAGGACTGATTAGGAATAGTCAACGTGGTTTTGTGCCTGGGAAATAATGTCTCACAAACTTGATTGAGTCTTTTTGAGGAAGTAACAAAGAGGATTAATGAGGGTAGTATGGTAGATGTGATCCATATGGACTTCAGTAAGGCATTCAACAAGGTTCCCCATGGGAGACTGATTAGCAAGGTTAGATCTCACGGAATACAGGGAGAACTAGCCATTTGGAGACAGAACTGGCTCAAAGGTAGAAGACAGAGGGTTGTGGTGGAGGGTTGGTTTTTAGACTGGAGGCCTGTGATCACTGGAGTGCCACAAGGATCGGTGCTAGGTCCTCTGCTTTTTGTCATTAACAGAAATGATTTGGATGCGAGCATAAGAGATACAGTTAGTAAGTTTTTGCAGATGACACCAAAATTGGAGGTGTAGTGGACAGTGAAGAGGGTTACCTCAGATTACAACAGGATCTTGTCCAGATGGGCCAATGGGCTGAGAAATGGCAGATGGAGTTTAATTCAGATAAATGTGAGGTGCTGCATTTTGGGAAAGCAAATTTTAGCAGGACTTACATACTTAATGGTAAGGTCCTAGGGAGTGTTACTGAACAAAGAAACCTTGGAGTGCAGGTTCATAGCTCCTTGAAAGTGGAGTCGCAGGTAGATAGGATAGTGAAGAAGGCGTTTGGTATGCTATCCTTTATTGGTCAGAGTCTTGAGTACAGGAGTTGGGAGGTCATGTTGCAGCTGTACAGGACATTGGTTAGGCCACTGTTGGAATATTGCATACAGTTCTGATCTCCTTCCTATCAGAAAGAGGTTGTGAAACTTGAAAGGGTTAAGTAACGATTTACAAGGATGTTGCCAGGGTTGGAGAATTTGAGCTATAAGGAGAGACTGAACAGGCTGGGGCTGTTTTCTCTGGAGTGTCAGAAGCTGAGGGGTGATCTTATCGAGGTGTACAAAATTATGAGGGGCACGGATAGGGTAAATAGGCAAAGTCTTTTCCCTGGTGTCGGGGAGTCCAGAACTAGAGGGCATAGGTTTAAGATGAGAGGGGAAAGATACAAAAGAGACCTACAGGGCAACTTTTTCACACGGGGGTGGTACGTGTATGGAATGAGCTGCCAGAGGAAGTGGTGAAGGCTGGTACAATTGCAACATTTAAGAGGCATTTGGATGGGTATATGAATAGGAAGGGTTTGGAATGATATGGGTCGAGTGCTGGCAGGTGGGATTAGATTGGGTTGGGATATCTGTTCGGCATGGACGGGTTGGACCGAAGGGTCTGTTTCCATGTTGTACATCTCTATGACTCTATGACTCTAATCTCTTGCAGCCTCCTTACCCGTACACAACAACAGTTGATTACTTTCGAATGGCTGGGGAAATTATCACTGTCGTTACTGCCATCTTCTTCTTTTTCACAAATGTAAGTAGAGGAAAATAGTTTGTTAAGAATTCAGTAGCGTTCAAAGGACAAATCAGACTTAATCTTCAAGGACCATGAACCATATATTTCCAAACAATGTTGTCTTTATGGTTTTGATAGGAAGGCTTTAGTGAATCTAATTGTCCACAGTTTTGAGTAGTGGTGGACATTGTGTTTCAGAGTGCCAGTGCCTGTCCTGTAGGCCATAGGGAAAATCAACGTGGCTGCCCATCTCACATTTGAAACATTGCACATTGTGGAGAGTGCTGAATGAATGCCAATATTTTCCCAGTGGGTATGTAGGGAAAACTAGATGCCAACTTATCCTGAGAGATTGTCCCATGTGCCCACCAGTGAATGTCTTCGGGGTGGCAGTGAGAAAGGTATTTGCAGAAACTACTTTTTTACACCTTTGGATGGTGTGTAATGTAGAAGGGAAGAAGGGGAAGAGATGAGGAAAACAATGGAAAATAGAGAGCATCTTGTCCTACTAACAACCACAAAAAATCTAGATATTGTTGAATATAAAAAGAAAAGGCTCAACATCTGATAGTACAGTGGCTGATGCACCTAACCTGTGATAATCACCACACCATTGTTATTTTGTTCCTCAGTCTTGCCTCCTTCTTTTGAGTTGGACTGGGCAAACACTGGGCCAGGGATGACCAGGCTGTATGCGCCATCCACTTGCTTGTATTTTACAGCCAGGGTTTTTGAGGAAGAACCTAGGACTGAGTCTGCCTCTTCCTATTGCAGGAAAGGTGATGGCTGATACCGTAACTGAGACGATCTAACTCTGTAAAGACCCATGTGTCACTTGGGATCTTGTTTCTTGGGTCATTGAGTTTTGGCGGTTGCTCCTGCGAATTCAGGAATTTCCCTGCAGCCAGGAAAATAGAGCCACTTCCTGGCAGTGCACAGCGCTGAAATTCTTTTACAGTTTTGAAAATATACATTCATAAATATAACAACTTTTCTACAGTATCTTCATGACTTGATTCTAAATATATAATGCTAAACATTATGAAGTAAAGATGGAGAAATAGGGCCATATGATATTACTCACAATATATGTTTAAGAATACTTTGTTTGTTTTAATATAAAATGTGTTCATTTATTTGTTTTGAAACACAGAACCAGTCGTGTGCAAAAACTATTGCATCAATGAGGCATTTCAAAGTTTCAAAAGATAGATAAGGATTTAATTCATCCAGGATCCTCCCTTCCTGAACTTTGCTGACTTGTCCAGCTCATGTTAACAACCTCCCAAGAGACTGAAAATTATCCATGCACATGGTGCACATGCACACACAGAGAGAGGACAGCATTGCTAAGGTGGAAAGGGACCCTCCATAATGGATTTAAAATGTTTTTAATCTGCTGCTATTATTGGTGTTTTGTGTATAGTTGTTGGTGCTGCAGGATTAAAGTGATGTGAATGCATTGGAGACATTACAGAAGTGATTTACAAGAATGTTTCTCAGAATGAGGAACTCTGGTTACATGGATAGATTGAAGACAGTTCTCCTTAGAGGAGATTTCAAAATTATGAGCAGGTTGGGTAGAGTAGTTAGGAAGAAACTGTTCCCACTCAAAAGGATTGAGAGCTGCATGGCATAGATTTAAATTGATTTCCTAAAGGAATAAATGGGAAAATTCTTTTTCATTCAGTGTGCAGTTAGGGTTTAGAATGTACTGCCTGGAAGTGTAGTGGAGGCAGGTTCAATGAAGGCACTTGAGAGGACACTGGACAATGATTGAAATAAAAATAAAGTACAACTTTATGGGCGACAAAGCAGAAACTTGGCCATAGGCAATGCTGTTCATTTGAAGAGCCAGTGCAGATGTAATGGGCTGAATGGGCCCCATCTGCACTGTTAACATTTCGATGATTCTGCATGAAAATAAGTAAAAATCTTGCTTCCATTCCACAGGTGAAGGATTTGTTCCTGAAGAAATGTCCAGGAGTGAATTCCATGTTTATTGATGGATCTTTCCAGCTGCTTTAGTAAGACCTTCCTTAATTCCTTAAAAGTTAACACACTGTTCAGGTTATAAAGTGCTCACTTTGCTAAAAAAAAAAGAGCCTATTACTTGTGCCTAAGTATCATTCACAGTCACTTGCATTTACAATGAGGTTGATGTTTCTTATGGCCGTGACTCACATACACAGTTGACACTGCTTTTCTCCATGATAGCTCTGTACAGTAGTTTATTTGTGCTGTAATACAAGAGCCTAAAATTCAATTTTTAGAAGCAATTGTGTGATGTTTACAGTGCAACTGGGCCTCCATATTAATTCCTATTTATTCAAACTATTGGAAATACCAGTAGAATGTTGTGATATTTCAGATCTGCCGACAAGTAAACAATCTTGGCTGGATCATAGTAAAATCAACTTCTTTGTGACAGAAGGAAAACTTATGAATGATTGATCCTGTACAGAGGCATCAATGATCTGCATCTAACTCTTTGACTGAATAAATCTCAAATTCTTAATGTAGAGCCATTAGGAACATATTATTCTGGACTGCTCTTCTTAAGGGTGATTCTTGAAAGGTAGTGCAGGACACCTTCTAGCATAGGGTTTGCAATGTAAGAGTAAAGAGAGCTTGGTGCAATTGTATAGGGCTTTGGTGAGACCACAGCAAGAGTCCTGTGTATAATTTTCACTAAGGAAGGATATACTTGCCTTGGACTTGGCGGCCTGAAAGTTCACTAGATTGATTCCTGCAATGAGGATTTTCCAAGAGTGCTTGAGAGGGTAGATGATGAAAGGCTAGTTCCCCTGGAAGTAGGGGTAAAAATCTCAGGTTAATGGGTCAGCCATCTATGACTTAGATAAGGAGAAATTTTGTCACTTGGTGGTCAGGATTGAGGGATGTTGGGGGGTGGTTTACGAATCTTTGGAATTCTCTACTGCAGAGATGAGGATGCTCAGTCACTGAGGATATTCAAGATTGAAATGATAGGTTCTTGGATGCACAGGGAATGAAGGAATATGAGGATACAGCAGCAAAGTGGAGTTGAGATGGAGGGTCAGTCAAGATCTTACTCAGTGACTGAGCAGTTTCAAAGGGCTGAATGGCCTAGTCCAGTAATTTCTTATGGCCTTGTGCTCTTAGGTACTGGGAAGACAAGAAATGAGCATCGGATTGCAATTGGAATGATCTTGGGTACTTGCAGTATGGGAAGTTTACAAATGTGGAAATTAAGGCACATGTATGTAACAGCTTTTAAATGAAATCCCTGGGCCTGTGAGTCAATATAGGAAAGGATACAGGCCCAGGTTTTTCACAACCTCCTTGAATTGAGGAGGATTCTGGACATGATGCACCCTGATAAGATGGAGTTTAATTCAAATAAATGCGAGGTGCTGCATTTTGGGAATGCTAATCTTAGTAGGACTATACACATAGTGGTAAGGTCCAGGGGAGTGTTGCTGAACAAAGAGACCTTGTAGTGCAGGTTCAAAGTTCCTTGAAAGTATTGTCACAGGTAGATAGAATAGTGAAGAAGGCGTTTGGTATGCTTTCCTTCATTGGTCAGAGTATTGAGTACAGGTGTTGGGAGGTCATGTTGCAGCTGTACAGGACATTGGTTAGGCCACTATTGGAATATTGCGTGCAATTCTGGTCTCCTTCCTATCGGAAGGATGTTGTGAAACTTGAAAGGATTCAGAAAAGACTTCCAAGGATGTTGCCAGAGTTGGAGAATTTGAGCTATAAGGAGAGGCTGAAGAGGCTGGGGCTATTTTCCCTGGAGCGCTGGAGGCTGAAGGGTGACCTTATAGAGGTCTACAAAATTATGAGGGGCATGGATAGGGTAAATAGGCAAAGTCTTTTCCCTGGGGTCAGGGAGTGCAGAACTAGAGGGTATAGGTTTAGGGTGAGAAGGGAACGATATAAAAGAGGCCTGTGGGGCAACATTTTCACACAGGGGGTAGTACGTGTATGGAATGAGCTGCCAGAGGAAATGGTGGAGGCTGGTACAATTGCAACATTTAAGAGGCATTTGGATGGGTATATGAATAGGAAGGGTTTGGAGGGATATGGGCCGGGTGCTGACAGGTGCGACTAGATTGGGCTGGGATATCTGGTCGGCATGGACGGGTTGGACCGAAGCGTCTGTTTCCATGCTGTATATCTCTATGACTCCATGACTCTATGTCATTTACCTAACGAAAGGTTTTGGGGGCATCCAGCGATGAGTTACACAAGTTTGGAGCACACTGGCTTCTTCAGGCCTCAGGAGATGATGGGTGAAGTGGTTGGTGGATTTGGGTGGTAAGAAATACTCTGGTGGAGGGAAGGGTAACCAATGTTTGTGGAAGAGCTGGCATTCAAGTGTTGCCTTAGAGCTCCCCCTGCTGGTCTCTGGATATCAGCTGGCTGCAGCCTCCAGCATTGAAAGAACATGGATTACCTTTTACCCGAAAACAGCCAGTGAGGGCTCACAGGTAAGTGAATACTTGAGTAGTTTGTTGTCTCTGCTCATTGCAAATTATATAAAGAAAATAGTCTTAAGGTGGACAATGCTAGGTAATAACATAGTTATTCAGATGCAGAATTTGGATGGATGTAGTATTGCAAGGGGGCCCAAACTTTGGTTGGGCAACATGGCATCTTGGGAGACTCAAATATTCCATGCATTTCATCTTACATTTCTGGTACTAACAGGTCATCAGTTTAATATTAAACTTGAAATTCTTCCATAAGACCACAAGATGCAAGAGCAGAAGGAGGCTGTTCAGCCATTGAGTCTGCTTTGCCATTCAGTGAGATCACAACTGATCCTAAAAATCCTCAACTCCACTTTCCTGCTTTGTCACCATTACCCTTAATTCACTTGCTGATTAAAAATATCTGTCTGAGCCTTCAATATACTTAACAACACAGCTTTGACAACCCACAGATTCACAACCTTCTGAGAAAACATTTCTCCTCATCGCTGTCTTAAATGTGCAAACTCTTATTCTGAGATTGTCTTCTGGTCTAGTCTCTCCCACAAGGGGAAACAACTTTTCCACATCTACCCTGTCAAGTCCCCTGAGAATCTTACATTTCAAAAGGTCATCTCTCATTCTTCACTCCTAAATAGGGCTACAAATTCTAAACAACAATCGTCATAATATTAACTTACAAAATTCAAACAAGATGTGACAACATGTTAGAACTGGAGCCCAGGTTGAAAGGTAAGGTCTCGGATGGGTTGAGGGGTCACGTGTTTGCTGAAGCACCTTCCTGCAGTGTTGGAATACATATTGAGAGAAACATTGTATTACTATCTAGAAATGGGAGTGTTGCTGAGACCCCTGCTCTCAGTTCACACATCAAAGAGGCAGTGCTTCGGAGAGTGTGGGCTAATAATCAATCTGTCTGCTTATCCTTCTGTTGACCAAGTCCCTGTGGTGCTCCTGTGTTGCAGTTTTATTTATTCCATCCTGGTGTTGGTGTCGGCGGGACTGTACTTGGCTGGTGAGGAGTCCTATCTTGCTGTAATGGTGTTTGCTCTGGTCTTAGGCTGGATAAACACACTGTACTTCACCAGAGGCCTGAAGCTAACAGGGACCTACAGCATTATGATACAGAAGGTATGTGTAATGATCGAATAAACTTTGGAATGTGCACGTTTTCACAGAAAAGACCAGGAGAGTTGACAAGCTAATCCTGTATGGCGCTGTACAAAGACATCCAATTTGATCTTGAACATACTTTGCGAAAGAACTAATTCCCTCGCTTACACGTAGCCTTCTAGTTATTACTTTTTTATCTTGTCAAAAGCCTTGAGAAGTTCCATGGCATTATTTTGCAGCCTCCTTTTGTTGTTCAATGAGAACAAGCCCAATTTCCTTGGAGTGAGTTCAGAACATGGATGACAAGATTAAAATTTGAGTCAGCTAGTTCAGGGATGACTTCAGGAAGGAGAGTGGAGATTTGGAACCCTGTCCTTGCATCAGGACTGCTGTTGCTGCTGAGAGTCAGTTTGAACACTATCAACACTGAGATCGATAGTTCTTTTGTTAGGCAAAGAGTATAAATGGATAGGAGGAAAAAGCATTTGTTTTAGCATTTCCTCATACACCTTTCTTCCTCGTGGGGAGATATTGGAAAGATTCCTTTGTTTAATATCAGCCTGTTAGACTACATAATAAATTCTAGTGTGGGACTTGAACGTGGAGATTCAGGTCCAAAACCCAGGAAACCACTGCCACAAGACCACCTAACAGTAACTGGAGTTAAGACATGAAACTGATATGATCTAATTAAAAAGCAGAACAGGCTTAAGAGGCTGAATAGTCATGTCCAGTTCCTATACTCCTTAAGTATTCCCCATACTGTAGATTTCTTTTACCTGAAATCAATATCCATTCTCACCTCTCAAAGGCAATGATCTTTCAGAAAATATTGTTGCCTATCCCTAATTGCTTTGAATTGAGTGGCTTGTTTGGCTATTTCAGAGGGCAGCTAAGATCCAACTACAAGACATGAAAACGCCTTTAAACACTTTTATCTGGTATGACCATTGACTTGCATGTTATTCTGGAGGATTGATTTGTGATACAGTCATGCCAACAGCAAAGGTTCAAATCCTGTAGTGGCTGAGATTACCATGAAGGTAATTAAGAAGCAATTTATGAAAATTATAAAATGACCATTTAAGCACACATTCAGCATGAACTGTCACAGCCTCTGGTAAAACTAAGCAGAATAGACACTTCATATTCAGGGTGTAATGATGCTGCTCCTTTAACAAGGTGATGTTGTCCTTGGCTTTTTTTTTCAGAGCTAGTAAAAGACACAGACTCCAGAAACTCTAAGTTTGAAGGGTTTTAAGACCAATTTGATTATAGCAAACAGATACTGTCTCAGAAAACACTTGTATAATGAAAGCAGAATAGCCAGTTCTCCCAGCTCAACTTTTCTCTGGTTTGATTTGGTTTTAGCAGTCTGGCTATTCACTGAAAGCAGTCAGGCAGTTTTTATGGCTGCTGATCTAACAAACAGCTACATGGAAGAAGGTGTTCCCTGCTGCCACCTCTCTCTCCTGTAAGACCCTGTGTTTGATTTTACCTTTTGTGCCTAGGGGTGTTTATGGGAATTGTTGCAAGTATTTGGAAAAGCATCATTAAATTGGTATAGTCTGTTGGGTTTTGGGATAGGTTAAGTTGTTCTGTATTCGGTTATCTTGTTTGTTTCCTTCGGTAATCTTGCAAATAAATTCTGTTTTGTTTAAAACTAGACAAGTGATTTGACCAGCTACATCTCTCCTAGAATATCCACTATACACCTACTTAAAACAACTAGCAAAGTTAGGGTCTGGGCTACTTCCTTGAAATGTTTTGTGGGGGTCTGGTTCATAACAAGGAGCTGATAAACGTTTAGTGGCTTCAGGATTCTGTATGATGATTTCCTGGGCACTGAGCCTGAGTGAATTCTGGATATCATTTTGGGCTGGGACCATTGTGACCAGAGCCCACTCACGGTTAAAAGTTTGGATTCATAGTCTCTTTTAATGCCTATTGTTAATGAACATTGAGGAACTGGAGTGGTGCCCAGGAGATCCAGACACATTATGGGGAGTGGCCTCATTTACAATGCCATTTAATGTGTTATCTTTCAGTGTCACCAGCTGTGTTGCCAAACCTCCAGGATTATCCAGGAGTTCATGGGAACTAAAGATTAATCACCAGACATTGTTTTATCAATTGAAGAGAAAAAATGATTGGGACAAAGAAGTGGAATTTTAAACAGGAATGTGAGCAGGCCAGTTATGAGGAACGAGATTGTCCTCCAGGAATGTGACTGGACACTGTTGGCAATAATAGCTGGTACATTAGACATGAAGTCAAATTTGACCTTCTGTGCGTGATGATGAGGGCCAGTGTCTGGTGTACTTCAACACAGCAATCATCCACTGGTACATTAACCCTTTGGCTTTGTGAAGGAAGAGCTGGTAGGAAATTACGAGTCTGTAGAAGGGATGGATAAAGAGATTGATTTGCGTATATTCTTGGTTTTTCTGGCACAGAATCAGCTTGTCTCCACGAAACCTGAGCACATCAAAGTCACTTTCAGAAGAAACTATCAAAGTTTTTCAAAGTCTCAATCTTGGCTTTGAAACATGCTTGTTTGAGCAAACCACTTGTTTTAGTCTTATCGGACTTTGTAGCTATGCTGACCCCTGTAGTATGCTCCAGAAACTGCAGTCACATTTACAGAATATCACACAGGAGCTGCTTTCCTTTATAACTTCATTCTTTTGATCCCGTTGAACATTTAAATTACCTGACAAAAGTGTCCTTTCCTTTAGATCCTGGTTAAAGACCTTTTCCGGTTCCTTCTGGTTTACGTGTTGTTCATGATTGGCTTCACATCAGGTTTGTAATGTTTTAAATGCGATCATCTTGAGGTGAATACTGGCAAAGGTGTAACTTTTGGGGGCTTGTTATAAAGAGTGGAAAAGGGCTATAAAATGATGAAACATGTAAGGTTGAGGGGTGTGGTAGCACATGGCTTTTATGCTCATGAATCCTCACATGTTAAGCTCCTTCTGAGTGATGGTTATGGAGGAGTTCAGATTGGATTGCTTTTGGGATGGTTGTCCTGGGATTAACTTCCACACCAGAATCTAGATACACTGACAGAAGCAGGATACCTATCCAGCCTTTTTGTTTTAAGATGCATAATGGAACAGGAATTGTAAAGAAAGAAAACAAATCTTTCTTCAGAAAACATGTTATTAAATGATTAGATTCCCTACAATATGGAAATCTGTTCTAAAATAAATTTATGGAACCACATAAGTTTTTTACTTCTCTGCTTTTAAATGTATCTGTTACAAATGTTAATAGTGATGTCTGTCACTTCCATTCCAGCCCTGGTCTCACTGTTGATGACTTGTCCCAGTGACGATATTACACTTCAAACTTGTGACATAACATCTGACTCACCCAACTGTACGAGTTCGACATATCCCATCTGTAGAGACAACTTGTCATTCAGCAAGTTCCTGCTGGAGCTTTTCCGACTCACCATTGGCATGGGTGACCTTGATGTTATCAACAATGCCAAGTACCCCATAGTGTTTGTCATCCTTCTGGTGTCCTACATTATCCTAACCTTTGTGCTCCTGCTGAACATGTTAATTGCTTTGATGGGTGAAACTGTGGGTCAGGTCTCTAAGAAGAGCAAGCAAATCTGGAGACTGCAGGTAAGATTGACCAGTGTAGAGATTGTAAGCAAAGTTATATCTTTTTCTTTGAATATTTCACAGTCATAAATGGAAGTTTCAACACTCTCTGTCGGCATTTACTCTCCATGCAAGTAAATAGGTCCAATTGGTTTTACCCACCCACCCTGTATCCATTGCCATTCACCTGTTCTCTCTCCGATTCAATTTCCTAATTTGATCTTGAAATTTGATATAGTTCCCACCTTCACCACAGAGGGTGGTGTGAATTCTAGACATCTGGATTAGTGGTGCTGGAAGAGCACAGCAGTTCAGGCAGCATCCAAGGAGCTTCGAAATCAACGTTTCGGGCAAAATATGAAGGGCTTTTGCCCGAAACGTTAATTTCGAAGCTCCTTGGATGCTGCCTGAACTGCTGTGCTCTTCCAGCACCACTAATCCAGAATCTGGGGTTTCCAGCATCTGCAGTCATCGTTTTTACCTCGTGAATTCTAGACACCCAAGTCTGTGTGAAGGATTTTCTCCCAATCTGTTCTAAATTGTGTGCATTCAGTCTTATGCTAGTGGTCCCATATACTAGATCCCTTGAATACTGAAAGGTCCATATACATTTCTGTCAGGCTTATAACATCCTTTAAAAGCTTTGTGGTTTGTCAAAAACAACCATCTTTTTGAAATCTGTGATCTCTGTTTCTAGCTACTTCCTATCTAAGCTCCAGACAGCATGGTACAACTGATCTTGCCCTTGGGGTTGAATTAAACAATCAGGCAATGTTCCTGGCCCGAAATGGATCACAAGGGTTGTGAGAGGACAGCTCCTGTTGTGGGAGAATCTAGAATTAGAGATTGCTGTTTCAAGATAAGGGAGTCACCATTTGTGACAGAGATAAGGAAAACACTTTTTTCTATTGTAGGATCATCTGTCTTTGGAGCGCTTCCTGAAAAAGATTCCTTAAAATATTTGAGATAAGAGTAGACAGACTTTTTATAGCAACAGATTGTTGGGGGAGAGGGGAGGTGGGAATGTGGAATAATCAGATCAGCCATGATCGCAGATTAGCTCTGAGGGGTCAAATGGCCTATTCCTGCTTTTAACTTCTGTGTTTGCGTGTGACAAATGCTAACTTTCTCCCTGTCAGTCTGCAAAGTTTTCCTTCAGTGAAGAGACAGTGAGAAAACAAAATATGAATGGTCCAGATACAAGAGAGGGGGAGCAAGAGAAAGAAGGAGACAGAGTCATGAGAAAGTGTTGAGAGCATGGTGCTGGAAAAGCACTGCAGGTCAGGCGGCATCCAAGAAGCAGGAGAATCGATGTTTTGGGCATAAGCCCTTCATCAGGGAGTTTATTACTGATGAAGGGCTTATGCCTGAAATGTGGACTCTCCTGTTCCTCGGATGCTGCCTGACCTGCTGTGCTTTTCCAGCACTACACTGTCAACTCTGATCTCCAGCGTCTGTAGTCCTCACTTTCTCCTCATGAATGCAATGTGAATGGAAGAGGAAGTAGTGCAGGAGTTTGAGCACTGTGAGATCTAGTTGGCCACTCAACATTTCTAATTACATGGGTCCAGTCTCCTGCTGTGAGAGATTGGGTACACTTGATGCAGATTGTGTAAAAGTGATCATTAATATTGACAATAAATATTGGATATTATTTCAGTGGGCTACAACAATCCTGGATATCGAGAGATCATTTCCAGTGTTTCTAAGGAAAGCGTTTCGTTCTGGTGAGATGGTTACTGTGGGAATCAATTCTGATGGTACTCCTGACAGGAGATGGTGCTTTCGGTAAGAAAGAGATGACTCATTTATTTTTAACTTATATTTAATAGTTGTGTACGCACAGGACAGTCGCAGTGACTGGTAAAGAGGTACCGTGGCTGATTTATTGCATGGCCTGGTTCCAGTCACCTGAAAAAAAGGCCATAAATTTGAAACCTAAGGGAATTGTGAAAGACCCTTCCAACCATCCACTGACAAACCAGCTCAGCATCCCAAAAACGAGTCATGCTATCCAAACAGGGCGGAGTGTCAGCAAAATAAATATCAGAAACAACTGAATCGCGAGATGAAGCTTTGAGTTGAGATCCTTCATCTAAACAGTTTCCACCTTGAATATTAAACCTTCTATTTCCCTGACTTCCATTGTGGATATTTTAATGGACCTGTTCAGACATGTTACTACATACCTCTGCAACAGGTGGGAATTGAACCCAGGCTTCCTAACCCAGAATTAGGGACACTACCACTACACCTCAAGAACCCTAATTGACAGCTGTTGTAAACCTCATCAGTGTCGAGCTCACTGATTTCATTTGTATATTGATCCAAAGGGAGCTAAAAAAATGGCCTAGAATTGAGAGATGGGATGGAACTTTAAATTGATTTTTAGTAATGCTTCTTTATAAACCTCTTGTAGAGTAATAATACAATGGATATCATCAGAGGATCATCAGTCTTTGGAGTACTTCCTGAAAAAGATTCCTTAAAAAATATTTGAGATAGGAGTAGGCAGACTTATTGATAGAATGTCAGTTATCAGGGGGTGGGGGGGGGGGGAGATGGGAATGTGGAATCAGACTGGGAACTGTGCAATCTTACACAACGTTCATATAGTGCAATATTCCACCCTACCATCATTATGTATAAAATGACATCTTCTTCTGCACGCCATGTGTACCACAGACACAATTCTTTGGTTCTTTTTGCACAGAGACTATTTTAGCTGCTGTTGGAGGTTAGTGGTGAGTGGGCAGGTGTTGCATGGAGAGTGAGCATTGAGGTAGGTGAATGTGGTATTTCAGGCTTCCAGCCAAAGGCATTGTTTACCATTTGACCACTGCCAGGATTGGTGGCCAAAGGGCAATCTGACCCCAAGTGGTGGGTAGCCAATTAAAGCTATTTAATAGCCAATTGAGAGAGATCGATGGAAAATTACAGTCAGCCTGCAGCTTCAACTACTTCTGCTCCCTGGAGGTAGCCACAAGGGCAACTTTTGGTTGTTTTTAATTTGCAAAATATACAGAGAGAGCTCCTGACCTGGAGTGGGAATCTGCAGCTCATTTCATTTTGGAGGGATCCTGCCTGTTGTCAATTTGATGGCAAACCCATTCTGTGATCACTAATTAATTATCTCCCATTAGCCAAAACCACTGTGGCTTGACTGCTTTCCACAAAGTTTGAGGTTTCAACCCCCATTTGACCCCAATGTGAGATTCCAACCCAAAAGGTTAAATCCTGTCCCTTGGGTTTCTGCACATTGTGGCATTGGGCAGCCTGAAGGATTAGCCACTGGCCAACTGGTCAAGGTTTGTACACAAACTGGCTTCACATTAGGAGATAATTTTGTTGCTATGATAATTTTATATGATCATATTTCTTTCTCCTATTTCGCAATACTGCCTACACTCAACAGTAACAGTGACATTGCTGCTTCTGTGTATATTCCAGAGTGGATGAGGTCAACTGGTCTCATTGGAACCAAAATGTTGGAATTATTAATGAAGATCCGGGTAGGAGTGACACCTACCAATATGATGCTGGTTTTACTCACACCATTGGGCGGCTACGGCGAGGTGAGCTACAATTACACTTGTTTTTACAAAAAAGCCATTGATATATCAAAATCAGTGAAACCTGTAAATTAAAGGCAATGTAGGTGCTGGTAACAGCTGTCCTAGATATGGAAAAGCCTTGGTAGAATTGGCAGTTATTTTTCCAGCATCCATAGTCCCCAGGACAGAGCAGTACAAGCATTCATTCCTGGAGATAGGCTGGTTTCTCTACCCATGTGCATGCTGGGTAGATTGAACCAAGGATATATTTCCCTCCCCTCCCTTATCAGCATTCTGTAAAGACCACTCCCTCCGTGACTCCCTCGTCAGATCCACACCCCCCACCAACCCAACCTCCACTCCCGGCACCTTCCCCTGCAACCGCAGGAGGTGCAAGACTTGCGCCCACACCTCCCTCCAAGGCCCCAAAGGAAACTTCCATATCCGCCACAGATTCACCTGCACCTCCACACACATCATCTATTGCATCCTCTGCACCCGATGTGGCCTCCTCTATATTGGGGAGACAGGCCGCCTACTTGCGGAGCATTTCAGAGAACACCTCTGGGACACCCGGACCAACCAACCCAACCACCCTGTGGCTCAACACTTCAACTCCCCCTCCCACTCCACCAAGGATATGCAGGTCTTTGGACTCCTCCATCGCCAGACCACAACAACACGACGGTTGGAGGAAGAGCGCCTCAACTTCCGCCTAGGAACCCTCCAACCACAAGGGATGTACTCGGATTTCACCAATTTCCTCATTTCCTCTCCCCCCACCTTGTCTCAGTCAAATCCATCGAACTCAGAACCGCCTTCCTAACCTGCAATCTTCTTCCTGACCTCTCCGCCCCCACCCCAGTCTGACCTATCACCCTCACCTTGACATCTTTCCACCTATCGCATTTCCGACGCCCCTCCCCCAAGTCCCTCCTCCCTACCTTTTATCTTAGCCTGCTGGACAAACTTTCCTCATTCCTGAAGAAGGGCTTATGCCCGAAACGTCGATTCTCCTGTTCCCTGGATGCTGCCTGACCTGCTGCACTTTTCCAGCAACACATTTTCAGCTCTGATCTCCAGCATCTGCATACCTCACTTTCTCCCCATGCTGGGTAGATTGCCTTGCAATCACCATAAACTTCATGAGAATTTAGGGGCATGAAGGAAGCAGGTTGCTTGGGAAGTGATCCTGAATCAGTGAAATCTCCAGGTACAGCAACGTTGCAGCAAGCTGCCTCCCGTAGTTAACTTGTAAAAAGGTTTGGTGTATTGAAAACTGTCCCAGTTCATTAATTGTGGATGTCCATGGTTTCAGAATGGCTCTTGTGTATGCACTACACAAGTCGTTTGGGTCTGTGAATGTGTCAGTTTTGTAAGGAGTGTTTATTTTCGTACAGGTTTCATTACATTCTAACTTCCAATCCAATCAATCAACTCAAGCCAAAGGTATAATGTCCTGGGGACAGACAAAAGAATAAAGGAAAACTAGTTTATAGAAAACTTGTGAAAACCTCAAACTTACTATTAAGTAATGTTCTGTTCATAAATTAATTGAGCATGGTAACAAAGGCCTGGATTTTCTGTTCAAGGTCAAGCAGTCCAGCATGAAGCATAGCCCACCTGGATCATGTAAATCTTAAAGAGGTCAAAAGCTTGTGTACAACAAGAATTATTTGCATTTATATAATTCCTTTAACATCTCAAGCTCTTAACAAGGACACTCCATTGTACACATTTTTTTTGAAGAAGTTCCGATGTTTGTTGGCCACTTAGGAGCCTGTCAGCTTCCACCTGGTGTTGTCCAGCCCCTGACTCTGGAAAAGTTGGCCTGGATCAGGGCACCATACATGCGCCATAAATTCAGACTAATACTTCTCGATCTGAAGGGGAAGTCCCAAATCTGGTACCTTTCATTGACTCTTCCAGGCTGTAAGTTGTTTATTGACACATTTCTGATGTACATCAGATGAAAAATAACCTCCTGGAATCTGAGATACTTTTTAATGATGAATTAAAACTGGGAAAATTTGGGCTTCTGTTGCTTTTGTTTTTTAGACATAACTAATTCCAAAGGTCAGCATTTGTGAAGCATTATCTTTTTGTAGTGTGTATGGTGATAGTCTGTCAGGGAACAATCTACGGGTTGGCTGACTTTGTCAATTAACCAACACCTATATCTCTATTTATGCAGACCGCTGGTCAACTGTGGTTCCACGTGTTGTGGAGTTGAATAAAAGTTCTCGTCCTGATGATTATGTGGTGAGAATGGAGCACCTTGCATTGGAAAGGAAATATGGAGATGGAAATTGGCAGCAACATAGCCACCGGAAGAAAGATGAAACACACATTTAATTATTTATGTTATTTGATAGATGCTGGAATTGAACTGACAAAGCCAGAACCAATTCAAAATCAGGTTGAGGTTACTACAAGGGAATGTTTATGATTGAAAGTTAGTGCCACATGACACACACTGTCCCTTGTAGGGATCTGTACACAGTATATTCCAGTTCAAGATGCTCAACACTAGACTGTTTGTGCCAATTAAGAACAGACTATCTTGGAAATATTTACTTCCCTCACTCAGCTGTTGTGAAGTCATTTTCCACTCTGCTGTTCTGCAGTAATGTCTTCCTGGGAGCAGGGACTGGCTGCACCAAGTTTATTCACCGTCTCCTCACTCCATCTCCATCGTTGTTTTTCATCAAATAATATAATGCCACAGGTGTTAGATCTATGGGGTTGAATTTCTGCAAGTGTTTCTGATTTCATAGAAGCATGAGGCAGATTCTGCTCTCAGTAGACATTTCACTGTATGGTCTCTGCATTATGGGATAAACACATTGGTGTATGTTTTTATAATGCTCAGTACAGGACTGGATATCCATGCAGAAGAATTATTTGTGCTCCATCATTTCTCCTCCAGCCATTGGACTGGATATTCATAAAAGTAAGGTTGAGAGAGGAAGAGGACTTTATTAATGTTTGCATTTACTATGCTATTATCCAGTTACTTGTAACTGAGTTGGGTGTGCACCAACTCTCTCACTCAGGAGTGCCTACAATTTCCATTTCCACTGGGAGATACTGAAGACACTGCTCTCATGTGATCACTTTTTGTAAACAGCTAAATTGAAGTGAGCTTTTCTAAACCCTCCAATCAGCCTCTGTTACTAGGCAGAGTGGGATCAGCAGAAGCACAAATTGCTACTTGTCTGGCAGTGTAACTGACCCAAAACCAACCAACACGTGATTGATTGGTTCTACCCCGAATCCATTCTCAACAAAGACAACTCAGATAGAAAAAATCCTCAGGAAAGTAATAAGATATTGTGACATGCTACACAGGAGAATATCATCCCCCATGTATAAATTTGTACATAATATAAAAGGGATAATGACAGCTAAATAACACCATGCTTGGCTCTTATGGCTTGCTGATATGATCTGTAGCTTTGCAATTGTAGATTTGTTGCACTATCAAATACACATATATTCTGCCTCTGTTGAGGAGAATCCGTGTTGACCTTGATTATTCATTTTTTAAAAAAAGTAGGTATTGGACTACCTCATTCTGAGGGTGCTATTCAGCTTTAGCTGGTCGAGCAGAACATTTGCCCATGAATCTGTCTGACTTTCATAACCCATGGACTTAGAGCAGGTTCTTTATTAGATAAATAATTCCACTAATTTATCACCTAAATTGCCACCTCTGCCCAAATTTAAATGCTCTGGGCATAAATGGGGTTACACTGGGCATTAAATTGGCTTGTAACTCATCACTCTATTTGCAATAGCACTAAAGGCACCATGCTCTCAAATTAGGATTGCAAAAGAGGTGGTTGGATTCCTTGCCTGGTTCAATAGGAGACCACCTGTAATATGGAAATCAAGATCTTATCATCACCCAGTTGTGAGGGGGTGAGTGGTAGACATAGTGGATTATAACACTGTCTGGGACATTAACTGAGTTAGCCTTAAAGGAACCACAGAGGCTGCCTGAATAGATTTTTAACACTTTTTTGTGAAGTCAGAAAACGTGTTAACTTCTCCCGTGCCTGTGTTTACAGCCTGCTCATTCCCTCTTGTGTACCTCAAGATAAAACTAGCCTCTAATCACAGTCACTGTAAACTAGACTATCTCAAACTGAGTGCTGCTTCTAAGGGAAGGCTGCAGTCTTTAAGGTGGACCTTAAATGTGATGTTAAAAGTGCTTTTCGATGTTGACATTATGAAACAAGGGTAACACAAATTTGCAAGTATGTATAGTTTTTTTAGTTCATTGATAGGAATTTAGTCTATAATATTAGGCAAGTGATATTTGAATTATATACCACTTACAGTGCAGAAACAGGCCATTCAACGCACCAGGTCCACGCCAGGGTTTATTGCTATGGGCTTTCTATCCTTTATCATTTCATTCCATCAACATGTCCTCCTCTTGTCTCCTGTCT
Organism: Chiloscyllium plagiosum; assembly: GCF_037043375.1. Lineage (NCBI taxonomy): Eukaryota > Metazoa > Chordata > Chondrichthyes > Orectolobiformes > Hemiscylliidae > Chiloscyllium > Chiloscyllium plagiosum. Next base: position 17,002,394 of record NW_028270162.1, on the reverse strand, counting down.
CTGTGATAATCCAACATGACTGTGGATGCCTGGAGTATTTGGGATCATATTTGGCCAGGTTACTCATGCTGGCTTTCTGGCAGATTCATAGTGCAGAGTTGAACAGAATCTGTGAGGAGTGTGTGGTATTACTTATTCCCTAGCTGTCACCAGACGACGTGTTTTGGTGAGTGACAATCCCATCGCTGGTACAATCACCATAATACACAGCCTAATCACAGTTCCAAATCTCCCAATCTCCTCCTCCACGCATTCTCTGTGTGAAGCACATCTGAGATCAGGAAGTGAATAGAGGAGACAGGAACAGACAATAACCCATCTGATTGTTCCTTTTTCCTTGTGGGAGGTAATGGTCTAGTGGTATTAGCGTTGAATTGTTAACCCAGAGATCCAGATGATGTTCTGGGGACCTGGGTTCAAATTCCACCACTGCAGAATTTGAATTCAACAAAAACAAATTCTGGAATTAGGGGTCAAATGATGATCAAGAATCAATTGTCAGAAAAACCCAGCTGGTTCACTAACGTCTTTTAGAGAAGGAAATGGCCATCCTTACTAATTTGGTCTACATGTGATTCCAGACCCACAGCAATGTGGTTGACTCTTAACCGCCTTTTGGGCAATAAATGCTACCTAGCTAGCAATGTCCACAGCCCTTGAATGAATAAAGAAAAAAAAAAGTTCTGAAGACAGTGGGACAGGTATTTATGGTGGTTGTGTAACATTGGCCAAGTGCCTAATCAACCTCTGAGCTCATTCCTTAACACAGAGTGTGCACATGTTGGAATCAGCAGCTCAGCCTCCCCATTGGCACAAGCAGATGGGTAGGCCTGGCCAGGTGTTTTATTTATGAAACATCAGAGGTAAAGGGGAACACTGTTCAGGGAGTGCCTTTTGCACAAAAAGAGCACATCCTCCCCGGAAGATTGAACCTCTGTCTACCATCCCACCTGTCTACGCCGGCAGACCCAACCCCTGATTCCCTCCTCAAGCTTTCCAACTCTTTCACAACCCAGCACCTCAGACTTTGGGACCCATACTTCGTCCTTTCTGGGTCTACCTACAGAACCAATGACCACCACTGGGAGCAGGCACTGCAGGAGCTACTGTCCATGAGCTTTCGAGGGCTGGAACTCCTTCCCAGTAAATGGTGCCAGCTGGCAGTGGGCTTCTTTCAGATCTATCAGCTTGCCACTGACTTTGGCACCAGGCCAGGGGTGAGTAGACTGTTTTATTCTTTCCCCTGAATACCTCAAGACCAATATCTACTGCATTAGATTCCTGTTCCAATAGATTATAGCTGAAACTACATTGGGCAAGACAAGGAAATAAAGGGGCAGTGATCATCACTTATTTGATATTTACATTACTATTTAATGAGGTGTGTCAAGTGTTGGATAAGTGGTATATTACTAGACTATTAATCCAGAAAGTCAGCAAATGTCCTGGGGACACAAGTTCATATTCTGCTGTGGTAGATTGTGAAATTTGAATTCCATAAATATCTGGAATTAGGAATCTAATGAAGACATTGTCAGGAAAAACCCATCTGGTTCATTAATGTCCTTACCTGGTTTGGCCTAGGTGTGACCCCAGACCCACAGCAACGTGGTTGATACTTAACTGCCCTCAGGGCTAATAGGGATGGTTAACAAATAGGTAACTAATAGGGATAGGAATAAATGCTGGCCTGGCCCATGACACAGGAATGAAGAAAGAATATTCATTAAAAATTGAGCCCTTGTTCAGGAAAGGAATGTTCATTTTTAGCCTTCCTATGTTGCACAACACTGTCAGCCAACTGCTTGCAGAAGACCTGCACTCTCAAACCCCTACTCACATCAATAAAACAAACTAGTGTTATGCATGGTGCGAAAGAAGGATGAATAATAGTTGTAGAAAATTACTTGATACATTTATCCTGAAGCAGCAGTTTAGATCTGTGAGTGATTGGAAATCACCCAATGAACCCATGCTGGACATACCTTGCCATACCACATTGTTAAAACACATCATAAAACAATCCATCATTAGTAGTTGATACTGTATTGGTACAATTGGTCCCCTTATTAAGGAAAGATATTATTTAATTGGAGGCAGTTCAGAGAAGGATCACTGGGATAATCCTTCGTATGGAGGGATTATCTTATGAGCAAAGTCTGAACAGGTTGTGTCTCTACTCCCTGGAGTTTAGAGGAATGAGAGTTGATCTTATTGAAACATCTAGGATTCTTAAGGGGCTCCATATTAGGAAAGGTGAAACAGAGGTTCACTAAAATATTACCAGAGTGTAAAGATTACTGTCCCAAGTGAGCATTTGTGGCTTTTGAAAGGCTGATCTAGTTACGTAACCATAATTCATAAGGTCTAAAAGCTATTAGTGATTGTTTCCACTTGTCAATGAAATGGTAACCAGAAACAGAAATTTAGATAATTGCAGAAAATAGTTAAAGGAGATGCTAAAAAGGAAGTCTTCACATGGAGGGTGATCAGAATATGGACTTATCCATTTCCAACCATTGGTGAAGCTGAGTTCTCCACAACTTCTACTTTAAAAAAGAATTATTAAATATTTTATATAGCAAACAGGAAATTGGACCAAGTGACTCACTTGGAGAACACTGATGTTGAAAGTGGTCACTTTCTGAATGGTTTCATTCCACAGCCAAAAAGTATGTGGTGGTTTTAAACTTAAAATTTGCCTTGGTTCTACTGGACCAAAGGGTTGTTCTCTCATTAGAGAGAGGAACTTATTATTAAAAATTACAACAATAATAATGAAAGAAATCTTCCTAGTCAATTCCAGATTAAAAAATGTAAAATACTTTCATCCAACATTCCCTGCTTGTTGATCAGTTTATATTTTTTGTATACTTTATTATTTTATCTATCAATTGATTTTAAGTGTTAACATTGTGTTATGTAGATATGCAAGCCAATAATATAAAATATTTCAAGATACATTGCACTGCGATGTAGGTGAATGAGGCAAAATGTAAGATTTATCTATATATATATATCTACAAAAGTGCTTGTCTTATTGATTACAACCAAAAGTGCTATATTTGATGGGAAATCGCAGCTTTTGACCAACTTTACTGCGCAAAAGGCACTATATTGTATCTACAGTATTTGTCTGTACTGTTTAAAAAAACACATTTTAGCTCCTTGTGATTGCCCATTTATTATTACCCAGTGCTTACAAAGCTAGACAGACAACCCCCCTTCTTTATTCCTGATGAAGGGCTTTTGCCCGAAACGTCGATTTTACTGCTTCTCGGATGCTGCCTGAACTGCTGTGCTCTTCCAGCACCACTAATCCAGAACCCCCTTCTTTAATTCCATGCCTTTGCTAAGTCAGCTGAGCTGCTATAAGTAATTTCAGTGGTGGTGGGGAAGGACCCGACAATGGAATTGGAGGGAAATGGGGGCGTTAGTGATACGTGGTGACCTTGATTCTTATTAAATTACCCTCACTGTAAAATATTTGTGGTTGGATGCTAGTGCCACGTATGTTCAGACTCAGCCCTGGCTGAGTTCAGTTGGTGAACTGCTGACATTCTCTAGGTTCACATGAGCAATTGCTGTGACCAGCAGATGAATATTGGAAAGGTGGGTCAGTGGCATTTGAGTGGCTGGGGGTAAGCACAGCATAGTCACTATTTATCTACTTGTGTTGTATTGAAACCAACCTGTCAGTTGACGTTTAGTATTTTAAATTGTGCAATATGTTTGTAGGACCAGCCTATTCTACATCTAATTATATTTAAAAGTTGGCAGGTAAATTCATAGCTCGTTCACTGAAAACTTCTTTTCTGTTTATGATAAATCTTCAAGACTAACTGCAAAATAAGTGGCCATATTAGTTTGATCGGTATAAAATAAATAGATCAACAGGGTCTTTTTCAAGGAACACTTGCTGATTTATGTGGAGAAGTTTTGTTTAAAAGTATCGAGGTGAAAAGATGGAAATTAGTACCTGAAAGTAGATGTCATCTGTATGGTTTAGTTTAGCTGCATCTTTTTCCCGGCTCACTTTTCTTGATGTTCTGTTCAACTAAAATATAATTAAGAGAAGGCAGGAAAACAGATTTTCCTTTAAAGGTGAAATTGGTCAAAAAACTGAAATCTCCCTTTAAGTCAACGTTGGACATGTGTTTCCAGATTTACAATGAGATGTGCCAAATGACCAGTGTCCATTTTTGTAACGTTGCTGACATCCAAAACCCTCTTTGTAAATTCAGGGAATTGCTGCTCACTCTGTGAAACTGAACACATTTTTTCTACCCTGCAGTTTAATGGGAGTTCTAATAAAATATCTTTTAATTATTTAACCCTTGCTTCTGTGCATTACAATAGAAACAAATCATGCATGAAATATGATTAAATATTTGGTGAACAGGATGAAATGACTAAAATAGCTCCTTCCAACAAAAGCAAAATACTACAGACGCTGGAAATTTGAAGAAATCATAATGGATGTGAAACATGAACAGTTTCTCATTTTCACACTGTTTTTAATCTAAATGTTCCTTGCCCAACAATCTTGGTTGGAATCTTAGACACAGACAGAGCCTGAGACTTTTCACTTCTTGCAGGCTGCAGGGCTTTCTCAGTGTTGCTGAGGAGCAACTTTGAGGTCTCCACATCTGGGCTTCCCTTAATACGAAGTTCAGACTCCTCTTCAAAATTATGTGCTAGCTGGATAGAGTAGATAGAGTGAAGCTGTTTCTGGTTATAAAATACATTTTCTAAAAACCTACTGACAACTGTATACTGAGTGACTTGCAAATGAGGACAGATTGAAGAAATTGGGAACTGTTCTCCTTGGAGTAAGGAAAGCTGAGAGAAAATTTGATAGAGGGTTTCAATCATGAGTGGATTGGATAAAATAGATGGAGTGAAGCTGGTTCTCATTGTAAAAGGAACGAGCAAAAGGGTATTGATTTAAAGAGATGTGCAAACGATGTGAGGAAGATCTTTTACACTCTGCAAGTATTTGGGTATGGAATACTCTGAGTGGAAATATGGTGGAGGTAGGTTTAATTGAAGCGTTCAAGTGGGCATTGGATTTTTTTGGATAGTAATGGTGCGCAGGTATATGGAGGAAAGGTAGGAGATTGGCACTAGGTAATAGAGCCCTACTAAATAATAGAGCCAGTGCAGGCATGATGGGCTAAAAGGCCTCATTCTGCAAATTAATTATTCTGTAGAGTTCACTTTAGCTGCTGATCAGAACTGGAATCAGAGTCAGTGTCAGTGCAACAAGGAGTGGATGCAGGAGGGCCAGGAATACCTTCCCAAGGATAAAGATTTACTTGAGGGAGGAAGAAAAACTGCAGGTATTTGCAAGTTTCAGGGCAAATCTGAATCATAGATTACTCTGGCATGGAAAATGCCAATAGCCCTAGATAGACATTGGGGATTATTTAAAGTCTCTCTTTTGAGTGTCGTCTACTGCTGTAGAATATAGTAGAATGTTTCATTATTTGCTTGTAGGACGTGGGCATCACTAGCTAGGCCAGCATTTGTTACTCATCTTAAATTGCTCTGGAGGTGGTGAGACTGACCTGCCTTTGTGAACTATGACAGATCTGAGAACAGGATTTGCTGGAGAAGCCAAGTGGGTCCGTTAATGTTTCAAGTCCAATATGATTTATTCAGAACTACAGATGCAAGAACACCTGCTGTGCTGTTGGAAGGATTTCTAACCCAATGACAGGGGAGGAATACAATCTGGTTCAATCAGAGTGATGTGTGGCTTGGAGGTGATGCTGTTGCCATGCATCTGAGGCACTGCCTTCTTGGTGAAAGAAGTTAGGGAAACTGTGGGCAGTAGAAATATCACTGGGATAGTAATTCAGAGTCCAGATAATGTTCTGAAGAAGGATCACTAGACCTAAAACATTAACTCTGATTTCTCTCCACGATTGCTGCCAGGTCTGCTAAGTTTTTCCAGCAATTTCTATTTTTGTTTCTGATTTCTAGCATCTGCAGTTCTTTCAGGTTTTTGTTTAATGTTCTGGAGACGCAGGTTCAAATCCCACAAAGACCGAGAAAGAAGTTCAACGAATAAAAAAAACTCCAACAACGTATATAAAGTTCATTCACTTTTAGCAGAATGTAAGGTACCAACACTTTAATGTTAGAGTGCACTTTAATTAGAGAGGGTTTATTCTTTCCTGCTCGTTAATATCTCAGCCCAGCAGAGGGCCCTCAAGTACTTTATGTTACTTCAATTTAATGGATATTAAATAAGGACGGAATGCAAAATCAAATATTATAAAGAGCAAACAATGCTTAAAAGTAAATGAAAGGCAAGTTAGAATTCTAACTTAACAGTAGGTAGAAAAATGTTTACAATTTATGTCTGTGATATCGAACAATCATTTATACGCGAGAGAAAGATAGATCGTCATTGAAACCTCACTAGCAATATATATTCTCCACAGAAGCATGACCGCTCGGTGAAAGTCCAACCCCACACATTATACCACCACGGTAATAAGTTGGCAGCACTGCTCTCTCTTTAACAACTCCTCCTTTCGAAACAAACGAGTGGAGCCGGTTTCTTTCCTCTCAAATAAAATACTTGCTCTCATGTATTTTATAATGAATGAAATTTGTCGATTTAATGATTATGATCTCAGGGACTCAAAAAATCTTCCTCTTTCAACCATCCACCCACTAATTCCCGCCCCTCCCCCCAAACCAGGTAGAATTGTTTTGTAAAATTACACTAGATTGTAGATTATTTTCTAGCGAGAACAAAGAACGCTATGGTTCCAGAGGCGAATCTTTACAGCTCTCTCATTCAATGGAGAGCTTGACCATTTGAACTATTGGCATAGCTGACAGAATGAGCACTAACGCATGGATGCTAACTCGCAGTGCGCGACCCAGATGCACCAACTTTTATTAAAGCCACTCATTGTAAAACACAAATGTGCTGAGTACTGAAAACCAGCACATGCTGCAAACTGTGTGCTTCGATAACAATAGCAACACTAAGTACAACGTCGACCGGATATAAAAGATCAATTTTTTGCGAGAACTAGTTACCAAAAATACAGGATAAAAGCTGGAGGACACTTTAACAATATTAGAAATGAGACCTCATCTGAAGTGGTCAGTGGAGGTTCTAATGATTTCACTTTATTCTCAGTTTAATTTATTAACCAGCTAAGAACACATTTCCCAGCCCGTGTGTGATTGGTTCTTTATGGCTTCTGCTTCAGGTACCAATGCAATGCTAGACTTGTGTCCTTGCCCAGAACAAAGTGCAGTTATAAATTGGGATTCCGGTATTAAGCGGAATTAACAACACTCTAATCATATGTTTTATGATTTGCATTCCTGTAAATAGTTTATATCAAGCTCCACGAATGGTCATGATGGCATGTCTCGCACAAATAGGCTGACCGATTTACAATTTATGTCTGTTTACCACTAAACAATTTAGTTTCTTTGCAGTAGGCTGAGCACCACCAAACATCATGATTGAACAGTTTAAAGTTGTGAAAGACTGAAATAACAGGAAAAGAGTTGGGGCTAGGAAACTGAATCTAAGCTGATATCTCTGGGTAAAAGTACAGGAAATTAATTCACTCAGTAAACCAAGCAAGGGTCCCAGGAGTCTGAGGTGTAATAAACTGAGCAGAATCACAGATCTGTTACATTACAGAAGGAAGCCATTCAGCCCATCAATTCTGTGCTGGTTCTATTCCCTATAGACAATCTCCTGCCTTTCCCCCATAGCCTTACACTCCATTTCTATTCAAATAATCACCATCCAATGCCCCTCTCCAATTTAACTGACTTGCATCATATTTTGAAGCATTTTCCATAACCCAACAATTTGCTGTGTGTAACAGTTTTTTTCTCACATCACGGTTGCTTTGTTCAAATCTGTGCCTTCTCATTCTCATTTCTTTGATGAGTGGAACAGCTTTACCTTATCTATTTTGTCCAGTCCACTCATGATTTTGAAAACCTCTATTATAACTCGTCTCAGTCTTCTTCACTCCAAGGAGAACAGTTCCAGCTTCTTCACTCTATCCTCATTTGAAAGTCACTCTGTATATGGCTGCCAGAAGGACCTCAGAAGTGAAACTTAATCCCTTATCAGACGGCCAGCATTAACATCAAACGTTAGTGCCAAGTCAGAATATTGCAGCTTGGGACAGAGAAAAGCTCCTTCTTTACCAATAATGTGATCTAAAGCTTAGGGAGAAAAGAAACATTGTGGCATTTTCACCACCATCCATGAGAGACATTTTTGTGATTTCTTGAATGAATATAGATTGGAAACAAGGGACTCCACTGCAAAATGGGAATGCTGTAGAAATGTCTGGCAACTGCTGGGCCACCTCAATCTTAATACATAATTAAGGAGTAACAGAAGAACCTCATATTTTGGTAAAATTAATGTTCCTTTCCAAAAAAAATGATTTAAGAGAAGTTTCACCCAATAGTTGCTGTGCAGACAATTGTTCAACACAGTATGGTAACATTTCTTACTGAGAACCAACTCCTCAAAGAGGTGGAAATGTCCTAGCTACTATTAAAATGTAAACAGAATATGCGACAGAAATATTGCAGTAGTATTTAACTGATCCTTACAATAAGCTTTCAATCCAACAACAAGCCATAAAAGTGCTCTCAAGAGCAAACAACTTATACAGTTTGCAAAGTAAGGGTGCCGAAGAAAACTCACAAAAAGCTAATTATTAACTTGTAGGTATGGATTACTCTCCAAATTATATTGATACAATAATGACGTAGAATTAAATGCTAATGTTTTAAAGTGTAATATATTATACATATTCTGTGTAACAGTAACTTTTTAAAATTCACTCGTGGGCAATATGCATTGCTGGCTGGGCCAGTTTTTTTTGCCCATCCTTAGTTGCCCTTGAGAAGGTGGTGGTGAGCTACCTTCCTGAACCCCTGCAGTCCATGTGCTGCAGGTAGACCCACGAGGTTTGTTTCTTCAACATGAATTGGCTATAACACAATTGAAGAATTTAGATCTTTATTTGTAGAATGTGAACTTTGCTTACCTGTATTGGACAAAAAGTGATTCTGGTCCCATTGGTTTACATGGCGCTGCTATTACACAATTTTCTTATAACATGGGATTGCATGGGAACAGAACGATCATGTTATATCAAAACAGACTGGATGTCCCCAAGTCAGGAGAATGAGTGACTTGGAAGGGAACTTGCAGGTGGTTGTATTCCAATGTATCTGCTGCCTTTGTCCTTCTAGATGGAGTGGTCATGGGCTTGGAAAATGCTGTCTAAGGATCTTTGGTGAATTTCTGCAGTGCATCTTGCAGATAGTACACACTGCTGCTACTGAGCATCGGTGGCTGAGTAACTGAATGTTTGTGAGTGCTGCTGGTGCACCCATGTGAGTTACCAGTATGCATGTAGGTGTCATAAACAAAATGCTGTTTACCAAAATTTATGATAGCCTCTGAATTCTCCGCTTCAAAATACAATGGAATCCCTCAAAAGGACTCAGATTCTCTAAGTTATGTCACCACAGGCCTCTCAGACATAATCAGTTCAGTTGCAGCAGAAACCTGCTTGGCTAATAGTTCCTTTCTGTCCCATTTGACATTGCTGTATGTTTAATTAGGCTTTAGGATCTACAGTTTGTCTCTCCACTTCGGCAGGAAGGTAAACCACTTTACAGTTCTCAGACTAGAACAATAATCCCTCTAGTTGGTCATTCCAATCTCTTAGCTACGTTCTCCCCAGCCTCACCCCCTGCCATTTATCCCTCCACCCTGGAGGCTCCTTGCCTCATTCCTGATGAAGGGCTTTTGCCCAAAACGTCGATTTTCCTGCTCCTCTGATGCTGCCTGACCTGCTGTGCTTTTACAGCACCACTCTAATCTTGACTCTGATCTCCAGCATCTGCAATCCTCACTTTCATCTACCATGTAAAAGCTGCCTCTGAAATCAAATAAGACAAGTTGTATTTGTTGCTGACAGTGAGCTGGCAGCTAAAGTTTGTTTCTACTTAACATCTGTTGGCATCAGCTTTCTCTTGATTTTGTTGACTCAATGTCCTGAGTTTCTGCCATCAGTATACATGGAACTGAAGTGGCTAATCCCAACCCTCAATTCTTTGGGCATATGAGACAGGACATCTCAAAGCATTAGATCTATCTCCATCTCCTTCAGAGGACTCCAGCAACACAGATGCCAGTCCTCAGCCAGTTCAATTCACTCTATGATTTTAAATAACAGTTGGAGGCAATGAAGACTACAAAGACTATGGGCCTAGAAACCATTCTTGCATTTGTACTGAAGACTTGCGCCTCATATCTTGCTGCACACATAGCCAAGCTGCTCCAGTACAGCTACAACACTGGCATCTACCTGACCATGTGAAAAATTGCCCAGCTATGTCCTATACTCAAAAAGCAGGACAAATCCAACTCAACCATCCAAACAGTCTACTCTTGATCAACGCTAAAAGTGATAGGTGTTATCAACAGTGCTATCAAGCAGCACTTTCCAAGCACTAATTTGCTCACGGATGCTCGGATTTGGTTCCACCAAAAACACTCAACACCTAACTTCATTACACCCTTGGTTTAAGCATGGACAAAACAGCTTAATTCCAGACATGAGGCAAGAGTGACTGCCCTTGATATCACTGCAACATTTGACAATGTGGCATTAAAAAGCCTTAGCTAGAGTCAATGGGTATCTGTCTGTTAGTTGTAGTCATACCTGGCACACAGAAAGATGGTTGTGGCTGTTGGAGATCAATAATCTCAGCTCCAGGACATCCTCTGCAGGAGTTCCTCAGGGTCGTGTCCTAGGCCCAACAACCTTCAACCGTTCCTCTATCAGAAGTGGGGATATTACCTGATGACTGCACAATTTCAGCACCATTTTGTAACTCCTCAGATGCTGAAGCAATCCATCTCCTGATGAAGCCAGACTAACCCTAATCCTAACCCTATCGCAGTTTTGAGCTGACAAGTGGCAAGTCACATGCATGCCACACATGTAGTGGGCAATAACCATCCACAGTATGACAGAATCTAAGCATTGCCTCTTAACATTCAGTGACATGATCTTCATGGATTTCTGCCTGCCTCATCAACATCATGGGGATTACCACTGATCAGAAACTGAACTGAATTAGTCATATAAATACTCTGGCTACACAAGCAGGCCAGAGGCTAGGAGTCCAGCAGTAAGTAACTCATCTTACTTCCCAAAGCTTGTTCACCACCTATAAAGCACAAGTCAGGAATGTGATCGAATACTCTGCACTTAACTGGAAGAGTACAGTTCAACACTGAATAGGCTTGTCACCACCCAGGACAAAGCAGCCCACTTGATTGGCATCACATCTGTTAACATTTAATTCCTCTACTGCCAATGCTCAGTAGCATCAGTGTGTACCATTTGCAAGGTGCACTGCAGCAATTCACCAAACTCTTTAGATAGCAGCTAGAAGGACTAGGGCGACAGATGCATGGGAACACTACTACCTGCAAGTTCCCCTCCAAATCAATCACTATCCTGACTTGGAAATATATTGCTAATCCTTCAGTGTTGCTAGGTGAAGTGTCTGGACTCCTTCTGTTATGGCATTGTAAGTCAATGCACAACAAATGGACCGTAGCAGTTCAAGAACGCAGCTTATTGGCACCTTCAAGGGAAACTAGGATGGGCAACATTTGAAACCAGCCTGTGGCACCTACATCCTAGGATTGAACAAAAATAAATTTTGAAGCAATATTTCAGGTAAGGCAGAACCAGTAAAGTTTTAGCATAGCTTCTTTGCTTTTAACTTTTGTGCCTCTATTTAAAATTCATTTTAAACACTTCCTAAACTTGTCCTACCACCTTCAACAATGGTCTGTGTATATATTAACCCCCGATCCCACTATTGCTGAATTTCCATTAAAGTTGCACTTTTATTATCTCCTCTTCTTCTTCTCAACAAAATGCAACACCTTTCTCACAGTTCTGAGGAAGGGTCTCTGGACCCGAAACGTTAACTCTGATTTTTCTTCACAGATGCTGCGAGACCTACTGAGTTTTTCTAGCAACTTCTGTTTTAGCTCAACTAGAGGGACAAGGGTACAAAAGGATGGGAGCACCATCACATGCAAGATCCTCCTGAGTCAGGTATTGTCCTGACTTGGATTATATCACCATTCCTTTGCTGTTACAGTCAAAACTGCAGCTTCCTGATAGCAATGTAGATGTCTCCAAACCAGATGGAATTTGGCCTCAACCACTAACTTCATAAGGGCAATTAAAGATGGGAAAGGATGCTGGCTTTGTCAGTAGGGCACTCATCCCAAGAAAGAATAAGCCTTGATTTTTAACCCAACTACTATTGCAACTTTTTTCACTGTGGCAACATCATCTTCCTATTTAAAAGCAGCAACAAATTATTTTTTGGTACCTCCACCACATCTTGTGCCTCCACCTTTGCATAGCTGTCTTTTTTGGTCCCCAAATGACATGGCCATACATTGCTTGTTAGGATAATAAGGAAGACATGCTAGGTTGAGTGCTACACCCAAAATTCTAGATGCAATTTTAAGCCCCATCTGAATCAGCATAATTGCAGAAAATTTGCATGAATGTTTCTTTGCTGTACATGCACCCTTTAGAAAGAGCCCACCTAGGTTGCAGGTTTCCTACCACTATAACGGTGCGTCTTCGGCCCTTATTTACCTATCTTTCTCTGATGCATTTTTTTTACAATTTATTAGTTTTGTGGATTCTATTTGCTGTTTCTGAAAAAAGTCAAATTTAGATGAAGTAAAGTATTCTGTCTACTGGTCTCTATACCTCTCTGTCTCCAGTAGGTGCTTATAATCACAGTACTCCCATTTTCTATTGACTAAAAACAAATAATAAAACTGCCTACTTCAAAATTCATGATTTCTGAAAAAAAAGGTTCAAACTAGGATGAAGGAAGATGCAAAATTATATTTTCTGAATGTAGAATTCTGGAATAGCTACAGACGGATGTGTAATTAATAGCACCTTAAGTTTATCTTATTCTTTCTCACACAAACATGCCATCTTTTTTAAAAAATAAATAATCCACGTAAACCTTATCTGAATATTGCTTAAATTTGTTTGCTACTTTTAAAAATGATTGTTAAACTAGACAAAAAGTGTTAAGAGGCTGCAGAGAAAATGATTGAAAAGTCCAGAGCATAAAGCCAATTAACTGGCAAGTCCATAAAGTTGGATTGCAGAAAGGTTGGGAAAAAAGGTGAAGTGTAGACAAAAAGGAGGAATCAGTACAATTGTTTACAACTGAGGAAATTGGTAGCTAGGAATTCGGCAAAAGTGCAAACATTTGGCTAGACAAATCAGAAAAAGGCATAAGCAAACAATGTTTTTGGAACAAAATTTTGAAAGAAAAGATTTCCCTCTTATATATTTTAAAGTTTGCAATAGTTTGTGGTATAAACAATGCAACTGAACCCATCGGTCTCATTACAAAGATTCCACGTTTTTGACTTGCTCCATTCTGGTCCATTCTTCAATATTTGCTCAAATCCAAAGTTAACTTCACTAACAACAGTCTCTTACATCGTTTTAGCTAAAATATTGGCAAATTTGAAACAATACATCTCTCCATCTTAATACATTTCTATTCTTCACACATATTTTTGTTTTATTCACTTCTGGGACATAGGCATTGCTGGTTGGGCCAGCATTTATTTCCCATCCGTAGTTGCCCTTAAGGAGGTAATGGGGAGCTGTCTTCATGACCTGCTGCAGTCCATGTACTTTCAGTAGACCTAGAATGCTACTGGGAGGGAATGCCAGGATTTTGATTCAGTAAAACTGAAGGAATGGCAATATATTTCCAAGTAAGGATGGTCAGTGACTTGGAGGGGAACTTGCAGGTGGTAGTGTTTTTCCTCACCTAGTTTATTTCTTTGTTCTTCACTCTTCCTCATGTTGTCCTCTCCTTTCATTGTTCTGCCTTACACTCTGTTCATCTTTAACATTTTGGATGAGCAGATGTACAGAAAACAATTCAGGGTAGGCAGGAAGGCAAACAGTATTTTGTGTATGGGGAAGGAAGAAAGGAAAGAAATAGAAGCACTTGGGCTGAACGGAATGTTCAGCAACCCATTGTGCTTTCTGACTGTAACTGTGATAGTAAAACAACATAAAAGCCAAGGGTTGGGAATGATTCACATATGAATAATTTTTAAATAGCTTTATTTGACTTTACCGAAAACATATCTGGGCATAAGCAATTATGGAGGATCAAGGTATGCCAAGTTGCAAATAATTTCAGGTAGGTTCTGACATCAAGCATAGGGAATGGTTTACACTGGCTACTGAAGGAATTGATTCATTGATAATGAACATAGATGGTGTCAGACCTTGGCATCACTGGGATCAGATCATCATGTCTTTATGAAAGTTATGAGTCAAAATCATAAATGTAGATGCAAAGCTGTTGTTGCGATTGATGTGATCCAAAATCAATCAGGAAACTGTAAAGCATTGCATAAAAAGTAATTAACAAATCTCCCAAATGGAACCTCAAACTCTCTACACCAAAGAAGATAGTGAGCTTTGAGAAGATTTGTAGCTCAGATCGAGGTTCTGGATGTAGGTTTGCTCGCTGAGCTGGAAGGTTCATTTTCAGATGTTTCGTCACAATACTAGGTAACATCTTCAGTGAGCCTCCAGATGAAGCATTGCTGATGATTTCTGATTTCTATTTATATGTTTGGGTTTCTTTGCTCAGTGAACAAACCTACATCCAGAACCAAAGAAGATTCCTACTGAGTAAACACACTCTAATAATGGAAGCTCAGAGGGACAGAAGGATCTTGGGTTTTTGTCCGCAGATCCCCGAAGGTGGCAGGACAGGTTAATAGGTTAGTATAGAAAGCTTATGGGACACTTGCCTTTATCAGTCATGACATCGATAAGAACAGGGAGGTTATATTGGAGCTGTACAACAGCTGGAGAGCTATGTGTAGCTCCAATCACCACACTGTAAGGAGGATATGATTGTACTGGAGGTGGTGCAGAGGAGATTCACCAGAGTGATTCCTGGGATAGAATAGTTTATCTATAAACGGATACTGGATAAGCCTGGATTGTTTAAAGAAGATAATGCAGAGAGGGAATCTGATTGAAGTGTAAAATATTATGAGGGCATGGACAGGGTGGATGGCAAGCAGTTGGCTACATTAGTCAATAACAAGATTTTAATTTTAAGGTGAAAGGCAAGTGGTTTAGTTAAGAATGGAGGCAAAATATTTTCACCCAGAGGGTAATTGGAGTCTGGAATGTAGTGACTGAGAGGGTGTTAGTGGTGGGAAACTTTAGCACCTCTAAAAAAAAAAGGTATTTTGAGAGCACTTGAAATGTCATAACATTCAAAGCTACGGGCCAAATTCTAGAAAGTGGGACTGGTAGATTTAGAGTACCTTTTGTTGGTGCAGACATGATGAGTTGAAGGGCCTCTTCTGTACTGTATAATGTTAACATTTTGGGGATACGTTCTAAGCAACATGTTCAGAAATGCTATTACACACCACTGAAGCCAGTGGGTCTTGAACACAGGCCTCCCGGGTCAGAGGAACAGGCACTACCACTGCACCATCATTCTAATTTTTTGAAATCTGACATTGCAGATACTTCAACTCATTGTTTCCAATATGATGCAACTAAATGGCAATTGACTGTGATGTTGCAGCTTATTGTAATCTTCTTATTCATATAGATTGCATATCCCTAATATACTAGAAGTTGCATCTCTGCTGTTTTCAGTCCATAATATCCTTTAGTGGATGACAGTAATTTCTTATACCCACTAATTTAACTTTCTTCTTGCTATTTTGGAAAATGGTATCAACATAAAGCTGGGTCAGATATTAACTAATTAGTTAAATGTTTTAAAAAAGATAACAACAGTACACTTGTGCACAAAAATGGCCTAATCTCTATTTCAATAGTTTTAAAATGTTTATAATGTCTGTTGTGTGTTCCTGTCCCCACCATGGTTTCATTCCACCCTTCTTTCCGTGCTTTTGTGGTTGTTTCTCCTGTCTGCTCAAACTCCAGGAGCTTAAATGCCCATCTGTTTTCGAATACATGAATCCATATCGGATTTCTAATCAGGAAATCAACACATAATTAAGTTACAGACATTTCCGTGTTCAGTGATCCACAGTAAGGAATCGTCACACTTCCCAAAGACTTTGATTAACGAACATGGGCATACTACAAGCAAAAAAAAGGCCATCTTTGAGACCAACACTTTAGAACATGACGGCCATGACTACACCAACCCAACTTAGTATATTCTGTAACAATTTAAAACTATGAATAATTTATAGTTAGACACAGCTAATTTTGCTCACCCCTGCCTGCACTGATAAAATCATGGAATTTGTCACTATTAATAAATATTTTATATTCAAGCTTGTTATCTTTTCCATGAGAAAAAAAGTCATAGTAGCAGTATAATGCAAGTTAAAAAATGTTTGGACTTGGTCGAATGTTTCTCCATTGCCTTCATTAGAAGAGACATCAGACTTGAAACGTTAACTGTTTTCTCTGCATAGATGCTGCCAAGCCTACTGAGCTTTTCAGCATTTGCTATTCTTCTTTCAGATCTCCAGCATCCACAGTTCTTTGTTTATTAAAATCTTCTCTCAACTGATTACTTATGCCTTTGATTAAAGATGAGTAATTGAAGGAGAATTTTCAGTGCTTTTTCAAATTTCTTTAAATCAGTTTTACTGTATAGTATATGTTTGTTCATGTGATGAAGAAAACAAAGAGCCTTTATGTGATGTTATTTGCTTTATTCATTTCATGTCAACCAATAATAAAATAATGAAACAATAAATAAAATATCTACACAAAATAAAGAAGTTTCAGTCCTGAGATCGACAAAAAATAAAAACAAACTTGTCAGGGTTGTCAGAATATCAATACAGGGCCATGCCCTGTTTAATCTAGGAGCGATAGAAAGCATATGTGTAGGATGAGGGAACCATAGGCACATTCAGAGTAGTTAGTTCCAAGGCTAAAGAAGTTACAGCATTTAGTCACACTTCTTCAAATAAACCAGCTTTCTTCATTTATATGTACACACATACACAATCCAACTTTTTATTTAAAACACCTTATTTTCCTGAGGAAACACTTACAAATATTCAAAACACAAATATGGAAATACTGCAGGCTTTTAAAAGCAAGGTGCACCTTAGGTGGTAATTATGAAATGGTTTCTCTCCCCATACACTTCACATATAAAACTAGGGCTAGATGGAATGTGTTGCTCCATTCATCCCCATGGCTGGGCAGTAGTACTGAATAATTATCCAAGGACGCAAAGAATTTTCAATTGATTTTACGTACAACCTTGCTATCTGTGTGAAGCAAAAGATTTAAAAGAGGTTTACTCCAGTTTGTTAGAACAGTTACAAAGCTATTTTTAAAGTTCTAATTAGTTCAGACTAAAATTTAGAACATAAAAATTAGATAATTGGGTCCAAAATTTTCATAATTGCAATTTTTCTTTCGTTTAAACTGACAACTTTAATTTTAAATGAAGAAAAGGTCTGAAATAAAGTAAATTTTAGAATGCTATCTAAAATGAGATTGTGCCAAAGGCTTCATTGGGCTGTAACCATCCAAGATTAAAATAAATCATCAAGCAAGTCAGTGGAATCTGTTTCAATACGAGGTAACCGTTCATGAGTATGAAAGTTTAGACCCCTCCTGATGCCTATTTCTATGACACTAAATTAGAAATGTAATCAACAACGTATAGCTTATTCTGCTAGTTATATCAATGAGATGCTTTATACTCCTGAAAAAAAATTATTGCACGGTACTTGAAATTAGAGTAATTGCTATTTTTTTCCCCAAAAGTATTTGAAGGCATAGTTACAAAAGCACTTTCTACTATTTTAAATGATGGATTTTTGGAATTAATTACAAGACAGGGAATGAATCAGGAGGTCCAGATAACAAGGAACTGCAAGAAAAAAAGACTACTTTATAATCATCAGAACCCCAAGATTAATTATTGCCTTATAATAACATTAACTATGAGATATATACTGCAAATGGTGGTTTAACTTGCTGTAGGTTTTGTTTGCAATTGTTCATCACACTAAAAGCTTGGCAGTGTTGGGTCATTGATGCCCAATAACATTTACACTGCATGATAACATGTTAATTTCTAAAAGTAGTAATAATATATATGCTGTATATTATACACATACATATTATAGATATGTACATAATTTGAATATGGAATTCTAAAAATTACATTTGGTACTCAAGTTATTTTTGATTAAGTTTCATCTGAACAAAATTTCTACCATATTTAGCATAATCGCCCGGACCAAAACAACTAACAGAATTTGAATTGACAAAAATCACCACCTATTCCAAGCAGCTATGTTTTTTTTTGCAATGCATGGCTGAGTTGTTGACATTTTAATGAAAAGACAGAAGTTTTTAAACTTCTCTTCCTGGTTCTAATCTTTCTTACTCATGTTCACCTCCAGTAAGATAGATATGGGTCAGCATTGCACCAATATTGCCTAATTATTTGGTTAGATTTTCATTTTGGTTTCAATAATGAAATTCCTGCAATAAATATCCAGGAAGTGAATAAATCAATAAAGATTTAGACTTAAAAAAAACAAAGATATGTTTATTTTAACAATACCAACATTTCACTTTTCTCATACACCTAATACTTGACTTATGACATGTTTCAGCTTCTTTCACCACAATAGGGGTTTCTAGGTACTTCACAGCTGAACATCCCTTTTTGTAATACTATTCCCTGGTTAAACTTTGAAATACAGCAAGAACATATAACTTATAATTTCCTAATCCTAACTTGCCAAGAAATATATTTTTCTGGCACTTGCTCTTAGTAAGTCACTCCCAGAAAATAATATTTAATGGCTTTACTTAACCCATTATTGATATAATCCCAATTGGAAATCAAACGTTCAGACTTATCTCATTAGTGAGATTGTGCTTTCAGCAGTCTAGGACCTAAGTGCTGGAATTCTCTCTATCAAATCCACAGATGTTATGCAAAACCTATCTTTTTGACCAACCTTTTACTTACACATCCTAACATCTTACGTGTCGTCTGATGTCAGATTTTGCCTGTTAAATATCCTGTGAAGAGCCTGCAGACATTTCACACTGAAGGCATGTATGCATTAAAGCAAGTTGTTGAGAAAATAAGTTTGATTTAAAGGAGTTATCAGCAGTACTTTCCATCATGAAATTGTTAACTGTAGGATATGCAATATTCCTACTGACAATAAGTGGGAGCACATTTTGTTGAATAACTAAACTGCACATCTGTTGGTAAAAATATTGAGACTACTAATTCTGCTTTTCTTCTCCTTCCCCTAAATGGGCACTAATAGGAATTCTGGCTGAGACTCAAGCGGAAATCAAGAAAAATTGAAATAATGTTTCCAGAGCTACTTAATTGTAGTCATTAACTAACCAGTTCTGATCACCTATTTCTACTAATGCCGTTAGGGAACTCTAGGTGGCAAGATAACCTGATTGCAGCTTCTGGGACCACATTTGATGAGACTATTAAAACCTAATAAAGAAAGCTGGGTCACAGTTCAAGGGAATAACCAGTGCAAAGAGAATTATTTCAGTATCAGTGGGTCTCTGCGTAGAGCCAACTGTATATTCATTGACACCAGAATTGCAACTTAAAAAAAAATTGCATGTAACACTTTCCAGACTTGAGAAACCATTTGTACAATTTGATTTTCCAATGAATAAAACAGATTGAACTATTTCAAGAAAGATTTAAAGTCGATGTTTATGATGAGTAAGTTTCCATCAAGTAAGTGCTGCTTAGCCTGAAGAGTGATCTATACCTGATGCACCCGAATTTTACATGAGACTAAAGCACAACACAGGGAGCTCACTCTCCTCAGCTGCACATATACGTGCCTATTTACCAGAATTAGTCTGCTTGTTTAGGTGGGCTTTGGCTTGCAATTCTAGACAAAAATTGACCAAAATTAATTTGGACTATAACTCTTTCACCTTTTAAACTGGACATGATAAAAAGAATACCAGAAATTCTCTCGGGAAATGGGGGGAAACGCGTGTTGTTGTTGGTGGTGGTAGAGAAGAGCAGGATATCAAAGTTTGGATGTCTGTTATGTTAGCAATTTGGGGCTGGGCTTATCCAGCAAGAGCAAATTGCCAGCACAGCAGCATCCAACTCATTATTTCTGTGCAATGCTAATTGGGTTTCAAAAAGGAACCTATAAAACCCATGGTTTTGTTTTGAAATTCACCGTTTGTAACTTCCCATGTGTTAAAAGCTGGCAAACTAAATTGGGCAATTCATACCACATCTTTCATGTATCAGCACAAAGTCAGTCCTTTAGTCACCCTTACTCACATTAGGTATTTGTCAGATTCTCCAAACATAGTCTATTCAACTACAAGAGCTATGAAGAACCTCTAACTTTAAAAATGTTGTTAACTGCATGTTTCCTAAACAGAAGACCATAAAAATGTCATTTTATCTACCCATAATCTTTTCATTTCCAGCATCCAATCAATGGAAAGTATTACAGACAGTTTTGCTACAGGTGCACATTGCTCCTAAAATTATGAAAGAACAGACTGCAGTCACCTTGTTGCACTTTTGTCTATGTTCATCTTTTAAGATGGCCCATCCTCTCCCTCCCATATTGATCACCAAGAATGAATTCTCTCCATACCATTGAAAATTTTTATACAAGTCCTTGAGCAGAATGTACCAGGAGCGAAGCAAATCTGATTAGTGACTTGATTAATGAGTCGGAGGACAAAAATATGGGCATTCTTTCTTCACAAACATAAAATATTTTCTCAAATTCTTTAAATGAAGGCGCTCATTTATTTAAACAAAAAGTTCCATTCTTCAGATGTTATTCTCTTGCCTTTTCTCAGCAACTGGAAAATAATGTGGGAGACTTGCTTTTCACTCAGCCTAATGACATGCCATATGTTGCAATGTCTCAACAGCTAAAGAGGAAAAGTAGAATGACCGAATGGTCTAAGCAGAATCCAATTTGGAATTTAATACCATTATCCTAAGGATATGCTTGCTTAAAAGTTGATAGGGTCATCGTGGGTGTAATATTTTCTGGATTAGCTCTATTAGCATCAATGAACATGTAAAGTTACTATCAGACCGAGGAGAATTCAACACTTTTCTTCCCTAAATCTCCAACTTA
Source organism: Chiloscyllium plagiosum (assembly GCF_037043375.1). Taxonomy (NCBI): domain Eukaryota; kingdom Metazoa; phylum Chordata; class Chondrichthyes; order Orectolobiformes; family Hemiscylliidae; genus Chiloscyllium; species Chiloscyllium plagiosum. Next base: position 16,981,102 of record NW_028270162.1, on the reverse strand, counting down.
GAGTCACTGTGTCTTTCAAACAGTAATAGTACCAGCCTGTCAGGACACATTTTATTTCCTCTCCCTTGATAAATTCTAGTTTATGTTTATTCACTACTCAGATGCTCTGGCATCTGAGGAATAAAGTTTTTATCAAACCGACTTCAGCTCTGATATTTAGGACTTTCCCTTAACATGTCAGTTCAAGAAATTCAGTATAGTTCCCTAAAAGAGAGATCAAGAGGTAGCAGCTGAAACTAGAAAATTGAATTATTGTTTCCATATCTGGTGTAACATTAAGCAAATGCCAAAGTTTTAATTTTGGTATCAGTACAATTTTACTTTAGTTAACAACTATGTTTAGCTCCAGTGTCATAACAAAAGGATAATGTCCTGTTATCGATCTATGTATTTGCAGACAATGCATGAGAACAACATAAGGATTTAAGTTGGGCTAATTAAAGAAGCGCCTTAGAAAGTGTACTGCTTATGAATGGAATTGACTGTCAGGATCTATCCACCTTGGGTGGGTGGCAGGCGGGGTCAGTCTTGATTGAACAGATTCTGCATTTTAGTCAATTAGAATTTGATTAGCTGATGAGTAGTATCTGAATATATTTGATTATTACTACTTCCAAAAATTCTTCATCCAACTTATCATTAGCACAATGTTAAAAACTTCTCAATTTTATTGAACCCATTTCATTGCAGTTTACTGTAAGATGTATACATGGATGCAAAATAGAATTACATGGACTAAAGGTGCCAAATAGTTGGATTCAGATGGTTTTGTTTTACTCTTCTCTCCAAATTTTACAAGTGCTCCATCAGCTTGAACATCAATTATACTACATAAGCATACAAGCATGTCTGCCCTCAATCTAAAACCTAATGCCTAGGTCTTTTGCTTGTTGGATGGTAAAAAGAGGAAAAATCACAATTCTGGAAAATATAGTTCTGAAGAATTTGCCATCATGGTTTATGACGGCACTCAGTTCAATACTGAATGGCTGTGCTCATTTGTTTTCCAATGTTTGAAACAAGAAATTCTGAAATTGTTTGGCAAGCAAAGTTCTGTTTGTTTCAGTATAGGAGAAAGACAGCTTGGGAGATGAAGTCAAAAACCACAGGACAGCGGGTTGTAGTTCAACAGGTTTATTTGAATCCACAAATTCTCAGAATCCTGCTCCTTCTTCAGGTAGCTACCTGAAGCTTGTAGTTTCAAATAAACCTGCCAGACTACAACCTGCTGTTGTGTGATGTTTGACTTTGTCCACCCCAGTCCAACTCCAGCATCTCCACTTCTTGAGAGATGAAGGCAGAGGGGAAAAAAGGACGGTACTTAAAAATTGTATTCTGACAAGTCAGAATATTTTGTAATTGAGGAGTTTCACTACAGAATAATTATTCTTGGATAGAGGGTTTTCATCTATTGTTCCTGACTATAATGGATTGGGTAGGAAGAGATGTATCTTTTTAAAACTTTTACTGTATTAAAACCCTGATTAAGATCAGACATGTACAAATGCATATCTGATCAAAGCATAATGATGGGCAGTGAATAATTCACTTGTCCTCTTCTCACCAACAAGTTCTCGCTTGAGCCTGATCCAATTTCTTAAATGCAAAGATTACTTTTCTATGTTGTGCGTGTACCTACTACCCTAACTATAGCAGTAGTTCTGTTTGGGTGCACACCAAGTTTTCAAGGCCTTTAGGGATGGATAACAATTGCTAGCCTAGCCAATGAAGTCCACATCCTGTGCAGCCTTATAACTCATGAGACTTCTAGCTGCACCAAATACTTATGTCATAAAGTAAAGGCTGGCACATTAATTTATAAATTCACTGTTGCCAATATTTTGGAAAATAGCAAAGATACAAAATATTATCACTGACACATCGGTGTAAAGTTTTACTGAGGTTAGGATGTACTTAGTAAGAAGTTGGAGTGTTCTTCAATTTTTACACCAATGGTTAACTATGTTTTCCAAAGTCAGAGATGTAGAGTGAACCTTCATTTATGTCACCAAAACGCAAGACTTAAAGGATCTTTCAATATTAGTTTTTTTTGCACATTCAACTGAATGTCAGAATATTTTGAACTATGGTCTTATAACCACATAAAATTAGAAATGAGGCTGCGTCCTAAACTGATTGCATACAGGGTTTTCATGGTCAGTTGGCTGGACAAACATGCATTCCATATTGCAGCTGAAATCAGGTCCAGGCATGCAAAGACAATGTATAAATTGACCATCCTAATGAGCTTTTTCACATCAGGTGGTTAGCCAGATCAGTCATCCCAGAATTTATTCAGTGTGGCTAAAGTGGAAAATCAACCATTCGTGGTTTGTAACTGCCAAGTTATGCTGGTGCAAAATATATGGATTTTGATGCCCTGGTGATAATGAATTGTCACATCCCCACTGTCTACCACTCACATATTTGACAGGTATCAATGTTGACCATACTTGTACACTATTACTAATCATGTGAAAATCAAGTGATTCAATGATCAGAAATGCGGTAAAATACCCTAACTCTCTCTCAGTTTTTGAAACATAAATGTTCCTGATGTCACATTCCTTTTAGTCTCTATACTATTAGTCGCATTGTGCAAGGCAATTGCCATTGTTATTTTTCCTCTCATACTAAATATAGGCTAGATACTTAATGTGTGCACAGTAGATAAAACAGAACAAGAATATATACAGATTTTGAAATCAACTAATGAAATAAAAATTAAAACAATCAGCATCTAACAGAACTAGGCAGAGATTAAAAACACAACTTGTAAAACCCAGTACTTCTGAAAGTATTGAATATTTGTTGCCATATAAATTGCTCAGCAAACTCCTGTGCAAGCCAATTCAAATAATCACATTCAAATTGGGCATCTGATTTCTAGACTATGAATTATACATTGAACCTTAGTGAAATTTGGTGGCTGAATTTCATCAGATCCTTACAGGTGTTACACAACCGTGGGAAGTACTTGTAGTCATTGTAAAGTTTACTCTCATTTCTATCCAAAATCTCAAGTTGTAGAAAAGTAAGGTACATGGACCTATTATGGTGTGGTTTCTAACTAGAAAGAATAGAAAAGATGGAAATTTCGTGAAACATGAATTGTTTTGGATGCTAATATACAAGCAGAAATTGTTGGAAATCTACAATTGGTCCATCAACATCTGTAACAAAAAATAAGATAATTATGTGGGTCTGATGAAATGTATATCTTGAATTTTCATCTTATAGATGCTGATCTATCTACCTTTTGTTTCAACAAGCTGTGAAATAGCAGCATCCAAAACATGACTGAAGCAGTGGACATTTGGATTGAATCAAGTAGAAGTTAATACTTCAATCCACAAGAACAAGGACTCCAAACGGTGAGGGGTGGTAGTAGAGGAAGTAAAATTAGAAAAAGGAAAGAATACAACCATCCAACTATCTTCTGTCTGCCCTCCTGTTGTTTACTAACAAAACAGATATAAATAAATCTGCAACCTCCTGTTCCTCATTTTCTGGGTTAAAACATGCAATAGAAATAGTGTGAAAATATTGATGATAAACAGAAGATATTGACTTAGTCGAATTGGCGGTGGGGTGGTGGGAATGGGGGTGCTGAGTGATAAAGGAGGAGGGTGGGTGAAAAAGAGAGAAATAGAAAAACTGGAAAGAATGCCAGAGCCTGTTGTCCCCATTGAACCGCAAAATGAAACAAAAATATAACACTTCATAGATTCTGGACACCTGTTAACTCCACATATGGCAGGGTGAAATTCTCTCATCATAAGATGCTTCGTACCCAGCATAATATCCTGTTGTGTTTTCTTTTTTGCAAATAGTCAATTAGAAGCTTTTTAACTCTGCATGAATTAATGTGTAACAATTAACTTAAAGCTTTTATCATCCAAAGTAATCTTGCCAGACATTAAATAGTACAGGAAATAAACAGTTATGCAATTGCAGTGGTGATCTGAATACTTACAGCCTAGAAGATATTGAACAATTAAAGAAAAATGTGTATTTTCTGGCAATATATACGGAACTGCAAGCCACAGCTTATTACAGTGCTTCAATATTTGTGGATTAAAATACAATCTGTTAAAATAACTGACTAATTTTTCTAGGTAACTTGTTTTGGTTAAGTGAAAAGTTACTTTTTGATAACTCTCCGAAATTAAAAATTTGATGTTTGGAATTTGACTATGAAAGCCAAATTATCAGCTCCAACACAAGATGTAGCTTTAAGATTCCTTTTACTGTTGGTTTAAGGTAGCTGCTCAGTGGTGGCTACTAGCGAATTCTAAGGAGTGTGGGGAGGGAGTTTACACTTTTAAAAGTATTAATGGCCCTCTGAGTCACTAAACTCCTAGTCATGCAGCGCTTAATAGCTAACTGAATAATAATATTAGAAAGTACTAGGAGCAGCAAAGGTTATATGATGGGAAGGAAGTGGAAGAAGAAAAAAAACATTATCTGGTGGACCATAGTGAGGTCTACAACAAATAACAACATAGGCTTGGTTTCATTGCCAGCTTGGCTATTTGCAGTAATTTGGTATAGCCTGCTATAATTTTACAGTTGCCAAAAACTACAGTTTCTCAGTAAAGCAGCACTCCACATCAGGATGTTCTGCAATACGTAAGAGGTCTCTTTTCTTTCCCCTCCAATGTAGAAAGTTAAAACAAAAGGGCCAGTACATACACACAATCGGCTTTTGTAGGTATGTGCTCTTACAAATTCATTTACATCTAATATGTTTCCTCGCCCTATGGAAATATCAATAAATGCGTAGCACATTCTTCTGAGTGCACTTATCAAGACTGTCAACCCTTATACCTTCTCACAGCTTGTTATGCTATTTTAGCACAATGTGGGTATATATTTCATTACAAAAAACTTTAAAACTAGCAATTCCCTAAAGTGAAATTACCTTAACATTTTTAAAATTAAAAGTATAAGTTATTTGTTGTAGCAGCCAACACAATGAAAATTTCAAATAAGAGTTAAAGAATTAGGTTCAAGTTTTCCAAGTTACTTTCTTTTATAATTTTCTGGTCAGTCCCCATGTTTATCTTTATTCCAATACAGTGCAATAACTATTCTTCACTAGGAAATCTGGCAGTAGCTCATCTTTTGAAACCACAGCAAATTGAAGATGACAATGACGAAGCAACCAGGGCGAGGATCCTAGGACTACATGTTCACAGAATTCAGTGCAGGATTGGAAATTTAAATTTTTCTGCATGCAGACTCATCAGCACACACGGCAAAGCTTTCTGCACATTTCTGACAGCATCTTGTCCTCTGATGTCCAATGCTAACCCCAATCCCCATTTTATTGGAATTTTAAAAAGCCATCTTTCATTGTTAACACCAGTAGATTCGATACTTTTGTCCAAACCAAACTCATTTCAGCATCTTGCAATCCCTGGGACATTTTAAAACACTCGACTTCATTTGCCTTTGATTGCTGTTTTGAGGCTGGAGGCTTCTGTGTATATCTATAAAAGATTTAACACCATCATTCTATTTTTTCCAAACTGCAATTCTCTATCTGTAAACAGGTAGCCGAATGTGAGCATTTTGGTGGTCCAATAATCGAGGTACTGATACAGTCTCATAACCTTTACCCAACATTTGCTCTTTAATGCAGGGAGGGTGAATGTCATTGATCAAATATTCCAGTGACTGCAGACTACTGCTGAGGATAGAGGTATTACATAGCGTTCTACTTGAGACAGTGGTGAGCCCATCTGAAGGATGAACAAGGTCACGGTGGCCATTTGTGAGGTCCTGTGGGTTATAACAGTCACTGTCTGGTGTCACCAGTACGCTGTTCCAAGGGGCAGCCAAATACTGCCCCGTTGAAAAGTTGCAGTGCATGCCCACACAGTTCAAGGGAGATGAAGGAACTTTTTCAACAGTAGGTGCCAAAGTGTATTGTCGTGGAGCACCACAAATCTCTGGTGATTTACTTATTATTCCCCCACCACCACTGCCAGAATATATACGGATTTGTTGTTTCTGTTGCCATAGTAAATAATCCATTCCATCTGGATAGGCCCCAGGTTTAGGACCTACTGCAGCAGCTAAACCTGAAGCAGCTGCTCCTCCACGGCATTCAGACACAACATTTCCAGCATACATCACACTTCCATTAATCATACTGGTAAAGCCGTTGACTGTATTGCGGCTGGCTACTGTGATTGGGCTTGGATTGGTGACAAGAGAGCCCTGACAGACTGCAGCTGAAGCTTGTTGTGATGCCTGAGCCTGGCATTGCTGGTTGATCTGGTAGATGATACTTTGAATAGAGGGGAGATTTGACTGCTGTAGAGCCAAGCTACGTCCTCCAATTGGAATAACAGATGTAGCAACAGTTACATTAGGTGGAGCAGGTCCTTCCAAAGATTTCTGGCTGTTGTGGTAACTTGCTTGCCCAGTACACGATTGACTCTGCGCTAAAGTGCTTGGCACCGGGTAGGGTCCGATGTTGCCATTTCCGACTTGTGCTGGGGACATTCGTGTCCTCTTGCCATCTGTATTTTTCACCACACTTTTACTGTGCACCTTCACAATTGCTAAAAGACCCTGATATCCTCCAGAGTGTATAGGGTATGGACTGTACCGTTGTCCTGTTGTGTCATAGCCATTTACAGTCCTGTTAAGGTGCTTATGCTGAGGAACCCTGATATTTGTAGGAAAGATCTTGATTGTTAGTGGGCTGTTAGCCACTTTCTGGGCATAAGCATCAAGTTCAGCTGGACTAGGATACCTTGGAGAATGCGTGGGTGCGACTGACTCACCTGAAACAGAATATAATATACAAAATTAGAATAAAAAGGAAAATTATTGTTGAAGTCACATTTATGGTACTTCCCTTTTGACACACCTGTTAACACATATGGAACTTGGAAGGACAAACGTGACAATTTTACAAAGTTAAAATCTTATCACATATGCAGCTGAGATGTTAAATTCCTGATTTCAAAATGTATCAAAGAAAAGCAAAACTTGGCAATCATATTATTTTGATTTGCTTATGCAATACAATGGTTAAGACCAAGCAGCAGCCTGGGAACAGATAATCTACCAAGTAAGAGATGGTATCTAAATGGCAAAATATCTAATCGTTATGCAAGAAGCAGGATGTATGAAATATTTGCCAAAATACTAATGGCCTCAAAATAACATTGAGTTTGATTCACTCTCCAGTGGGAATATGGGAGCAGGCAGCCTGGGTTGGCTGGCAGCGAGAGTGGGAGCAAGCAGTTCGAGGTGGCAGCAGGAGCAGGAACAGGCTGCAAGGCGGTGAGAGTAGGCAGTCCAGGACAGCAACGGGAGCAAGGTTGAGCACTTGTGAGGTGTGCAAGCCTAGCTTGGCCAGGTGCTTATGGACTGTGGTGTTGAACTGTTAATTGTGTTTCTTTGTTTTTCCACTTTTTTGGTAATAACGACTGCAGTTTCACCTTTTAAGCTTCTTTTTTCTCGGCTTTGTACCTAAGATTTTGCACTTAGATGCCCTTGTACCTAAGATGGTGCCATAAGTAGCAACTTGTGCACTTTTCACTGTACTCATGTGAATACATGTGACAATAGACCTAATTCAATTCAATTAAATTGGAAAAGTTTATGAGTTTATGGGTGTGAGGTTTATCGGCAGGCAATGGCTTTGTGGCATTATCACAGGACTATCAGTCCAGGTAATGTTCTGGGGATCTGGGTTTGAATCCCGCCATGGCAGACGGCAGAATTTGAATTCAATAATAATCTGGAAATAAGAATCGGATGATAACCATGAATTCATTGCTGATTGTCAGGGAAAACCCATCTGGTTCACAATGCTCTTTAGGGAAAGAAACTGCCATCCTTACCTGGCCTGGTCTCCATGTGATTTCAGACCCATAGCAATGTGGCTGACTCTTAACTGACCTTTGAGCAATTAGGGATAGATAATACTGGCCTAGCTAGTGATGCACACATCCCATGAATGAATAAAAAAAATGATTTTATTCTGTTAGAGGTTTAAAAAGTCAGGAATTGTACAATCTAGCAGTTGTTGTCTAAAACAGTTAGTAATTTTGCAAAAAATATATTTGTATTCTTGTGTAATTAAAATGATAAACATTTTGAATTTCTTTTTGCTTTAAAGATGGTTACTGATATTTGCAGTGGAATACATTTACGGGATCTGGTACTGGCCAAGAGTCAGTCACAGATTATAAAATGGAACATGTAAAAGCTAAAATGTCAATGCTATGGAAAATAAAGTTGAAGTACAGTGATAAACTTAATATTTTACCCACTTGTTCAGGAAAGGATTTGGAAAGTGATTTCATTTGGATTTCATTCATGTCCAAGGTGATGGCAGAGAAGGACTCCTCAGCTGGAGCTTGTCCGCTCCATTCATTTCTATTCTTTTTTTTTTCCTTGTTTCATGCATTTTTTTCCCCTTCTTTCTTCTTACCCACCTCCCGTCCTTGAGCCTCAAGTAAAGTCATCATGGACTCCCAGCCTCAGCGTGGACTCCTGGCCTTGAGAGCCTCGAGGTGAAGTCAGTGCGGATTCCCAGCCTAGTGTGGACTCCTGGCTTCAAGAGCCTTAAGGTGAAACCAGCGTAGTCTCCTTGCCCTCGAGGGGAGTCCAGACTCCCAGCCTCGAGATCCTCGAGGTGAAGTCCAATGCAGTCAGGAGATGAGGACCAGTGTGCACTGGAGGCCAGATGACGGCGTGGACTGGGTTGGAAAGAGTGTTTTTCTGAATATTTTATATCTTTAATCTTTCTAAATTTATTCCTTTGATTTGTACTTTTGTATCTAAATTGGCATGAAGGTCTGCAATGCTGGACTTTTTATTTCTTTATTTTGAATATTTATCTAAGAATTTGTTCTTAGGAATCTGTACCTAGATAGCTTTGTACCTAAGATGGCGCCATAAGTGGTGAATTGTAAACTTATCACTGTACTCATTGACAGATGTGACAATAAAACTAATTCTAATTCATTAGTAAATTTGTTTAAAGGAGTTTCCATGCAGAAGACAAACAACAACAACAACACAATCCCTAAAACTTCTCTGTGTTAATCACTCTTTGATCAGACTGTTCCTGCAGCTCCTCCAAATCAGTTAATTCATTAACTCACGTATTCAGTGTTTTAAAATATTTCCATCAAGTCATGGTTTTATTCTTTAAAGTTCTCTCTTCCTGTTTAGTTTTCACCCTTATCCTTCTGAATGTGCTATAACTTGTTGATACCAGCAACTTTCAAATGACCTGCTGAAGCGATTACTACACAAAACAGGGCCTAAAGCCAACGTAAGCAAGATTTGACAGGAGAAACCAGCTTACTCAAGCTGGTCTTAAGGAGGATCACTGGACTATAACATTAATTCTGTCTTCTCTGCACAGATGCTACCAGACTTGCTGAGGTTTTCCAGCAATTTCTATTTTTGCTTTTTTAATCTTGTTCTTGCCTGATGCCTGAAGCTCAGCAGGATTCAGTGGAGAGCAAACAGGAACAGGAGCCCTGGCAGTTTTGTCCCCTTTTCAAACAGGTGATAAGGCAAATTGTGGTCTCCTAATGTTGCTTTTAAGATTTGCAGACTTAATACAGAATAGAAAAAAAGCATGAGGCTTTCTAGTATGTATGACTTAGTGCTATTATGTACAGTTCCTTTATCTACGAGACCAGTCTGTGGTAACTTTAATCCAGAATGACATTTGGTACAAAACAAAATTAGATGGTGATTTCGAGTTTTCTTGATTCCTGGAACTTATGATAGAAGACTCAGTGTACAAGAGACTAAAAGGCACAGCTTCAATAGATCTAAATTTCCAAGAATCCCCTGAATATTCTTTGTAATTCAGCAAGATTAATTGCACAGTTTTCTGCCTTACACAGATAATTATTTTTATAAAAAGGCATGCCACCAATTTGCTGTGTTAAACTCATCACAACTAATGCTTTTTTTTAAAAAAATGTTTAGTTATGAAAGTGGATGTGCTTCTTAATTATCACAAAGGTTAGCTTTTAATATTGCCATTAATATTGCCCCCTTTCAACCCAATTTAATCCAACAGCGGCTGGAATTCTCACAAATACTTTTGTTAATTCCGAACTTGACTATATCGAAGATTTTCTGGCCAGCCTCCTCAAACTTCAAATCATCCCAAACTCTGCTGCCTATAACATATCCAATCACTCATCTTCTGTCCTCATTGGCCTACACTTGTTGCTTGTTTTTAAATTTCTTAGAACCAAAATTCTCATCTACATGATTCAAATCCCTTTATGGCCTCAATCATTTTCTAATTTCAGCCTCAAAGTCTGGATTGCCCAACATGTTTCTTCATTCCCTCCTCCTTCTTTAATACATCTTTGATCTAAGCATTTAAGCACCATGCAGAAATGCCATAAATAGATCCAGCAAAGTTTCATTTTTGGTCAACAGTTATCAGAGCAGTATTTCAAGTCTAATTTCAAAGCCTTGCGTGTGGGAAATAGTGTTTCACAAGCTTGATTTAGTTTTTTTTAAGGACGTGAGCAAAAAGATAGATGAGGGCAGAGTGGTAGATGTTATCTACATGGATTTTAGTAAAGCTTTTGATAAAGCTCCACATGGTAGACTGGTTAGTAAAGTTAAATCGCAAGAGATTCAGGAGAGCTTGCAAATGATACAAAATTAGTTTGACGGTAGGAGACAGAGGGCGGTAACGAAGGGTGGTTTTCAGACTGGAGGCCTGTGATCAGCGGTGTTCTGCAGGGATCAGTGCTGGGTCCAGGGTCATTTGTTATTTACATAAATGACGTGAATGAGAATTAAGGAAACATGGTTAGTAAGTTTGCAGAAGACACCAAAATTGGTGATATAGCAGAGGATGAAGGTTATCTAAGATATTACAAAGGGATCTTGACTAATTGGGCCATTGGACAGGGAAGTGGCAGATGGAGTTTAATTTGGATAAATGTGAGGTATTGCATTTCGGTAAGACAAGCAAGAGCAGGACTTATACAGTTAATGGTACAACCCTGGGTTGTGTTGTCAAACAGAGTTATGGCTTCAGTTATGTAGTTCTAGGCATGAATATATAACTGAAAAATAGTAAGAAACAGTTGCAAATTCATGATTAATATAGACTAAAAAGTAGACTCCACCACACCAGGTGCCATTATGAAATCAAAAATTCTGTAGTACCAATGTTCGGCTGTTTTTAGAAAAATGCAAAGCAATTAATTCCATGAAATTGAGCATAGACTGGTAGAGAATAAGGATTGAAATGGGTCAATGTTCAGTTAGCACTCCAAAGTGCTCCTATGTTTGAAATCACTTCCCTGTCACACAAATAATAATTAAAATGATGACAGCACTTGCATTTAAAAGCTATGAAATAGTGAAATTTTATATAAAGACATTTACAAAATTTTAACTAATGGAAATAGGCTTTGCCATGTTTCCCAAAGTGCCTAAAGCTGCCTTCCAGTAGTCTGATGTTTTGTAATTTTCTAACAAATTACATATCTGCAGTTAGCTGTTAAACAAATTAATTGCTATGGGTACTGTAATGTAACATAAGGATTTGTAGTCTGTTATATGTTCATAATGCGTCAAAATAGCTGGTTTGCATAATCAAACTGTGGCTAACAACAGCATAATCATTGTTTGCTAAGACGATATGTTTGGATCAGTGTCTATATTACTTTTGGATTATAATTTCTTCCGGGTACATCCATTAGACTTCTTGTCCATTCCCAATTTTTTGCATTGGTCTAGTTTCTTTGTGGTAAGTACAAAAATACATTAACATGCTGAAGAGAAAACCAAAAAGTCTATACAGATGAATGGGTATATGGCACTTACACAAATAGAGAGATTAAATTGAGGAATTAAAGGTAGAGACCAATAAAAGAAGACACAAATGTCGACTGGGATACAATTGAATTCAGCAAGGTAAACTCACAACTTAAGTCCACAAAAGACCATTAAATATTCAGTACACGAGGATGGCCTCAACCAGGATCCTGGGTTCATGTCACCCTACAGGTGATCTCATTGCACTATACACACACACAGACCTGTACACTCACGCAGACCCTCTCTCATGTGCTCACATATACACTCCCACACACACCCTCTCACAGACTTATACCCCTTTACACTCACACTTGCACACATACACACACTCTCTCACAGACACTCATAATCCCCACTACCGCACCCACCCACACGCGCACACACAAGTTTGTGGGGTGAATTTGTACTTGCAGATTTACATTTTACTTTGCTCAAAATCTGCATGAATCCATGTAAGATTCTGTAAATCTGTTTTTAAGTTAGAATCAGTCTGACCATAGTGGCACAGAGTCTCACACAGGGAAGCTCACACCTTAAATGCATTATCTGGGCCGACATGACACCAATTGTTAAAGTTCACTTGAGAATGTAACTTTTAAAAAAGTTTTACATATAGAAGAACTGAAACCAACATGGTCATTCTAAAAGATGAGAGACTTAAACAATCCAGGTCTTTTTCAATATATAATTTCAGTTACATCACACTGTAAACTTTTACTATAAATTCTGTGCCGCACAATCTTAGACTCCACAACCACCCGATGAAGGAGCAACACTCCAAAAGCTAATGCTTCCAAATAAACCTGTTGGACTATAACCTGGTGTGATTTTTAACATTAAATATCAAGCCGGGATCAACTTATCCCTTAGGGCATTGACATGTAGGGTTACCTGACAACACAGGAAAATCCTAGCTCTGATGCAAAATTATACCTCCAAGTCCCACTGTTGAACCAGGATTGGCTAAATCAACCTTCTAAAGTTCTCTATGAATATGACTGAATCCTTGATTTGACTACAGCTTGTGCCATATAAGAATTACTTGACTCTGTTTTTCCATCACTGAATGTCTCACCTTGGAGAGATGTTGCCTTGGACAGGACTCACTTCATTAATTTTGGTCTTCAAACTAACAAGCCAACCAACAATCACTTTCTCCTTCCATCTTGTGACCTTGGATGTTTTTTGCCAAAATTTCAGGCAAAGCTAAAAAGTGTTAATTTAACAATTGTATGATCATGACTCACTCATTTCATTAATTTGCTGGGTTATGCAGTTGATTGTGATTATGCTTCAAACTTTCTTGGTACTGGAGCCTATGAGGGAGTAAGCTATCCTAGATCTGGTCCCATGTAATGAGACAGGAATAATTAACAATCTCATAATTAGGGATCCTTTCACAAAAAGCGATCAAAATTGGTTGAATTTAAAATACAGATGGAGGGTGAGAAGGTAAAATCCAATAGCAATGTCTTGTGCTTCAACAAAGGAAGCCACAATGGGATGAGGGAGGAGTTGGCTAAGGTAGACTGGGAGCCAAGGCTATATGGTGGGACATTTGAGGAACAGTTGAGGACTTTCAAAGCAATTTTTCACTGTGCTCAGCAAAAGTATATTCCAGTGAAAAGGAAGCACTGTAGGAAAAGGGATAATCAGTCATGGATAACTAAGGAAATAAAGGAGGTAGCAAATTGAAAGTTAATACACAAAGAGGCAAAGATTAATGGGAAACCAAAGGACTGGGAAACCTTTAAAGCTCAACAGAAAGCCACAAAAAAAGCTATGAAGAAAGCTAAGGTAGATTATGAGAGCAGAATATAAAAATAGATTACAAAAGTTTCTGCAAATATATAAAATGAAAAGGAGTGGCTGAGGTAAACATTGGTCCTTTAGAGGATGAGAAGGGACATTTAATAATGGAAAATGAGGAAACTGCCAAGGCGTTGAACAGCTATTTTATGTTAGTTTTCACAAGGGAAGATACAAATAACATGCCAAAAATTAATGACAAGGAGGCTACCGCAGATGAAGTCCTAGCAACAATCATAGTGTTGGGCAAGATAATAGGGCTAAAGGTAGACAAGTCTCCTGGCCCTGATGGAATGATTCCCAGGGTACCAGAAGAGATAGTGTGGAAAAAGAGCAATTGTGGTCATTGGTGAGGATCTGAAACCTGAATACAGGCTGAGGTAACTAGTTGTTGTCAGGGGCAACCACATAAGATACTATTAATAACTTAGCCGGCAACAAGATGGCTTCTCGATGCAAATAACATGACAAAATGGCTTCTAGGCTGCAAACTGACAATTCTGCTAAAGTTGCATAAGTGACTAACCATAGTCTGCTTCAATAGAGATTAGCAGACAATGTGCCCTTTAAAACACAGAAATAACCCGACTACATAAGAATTACTGGCCATCATAACTGACCTTCAGATGCAGGTGCAATGGCTCAGTTCGTCAGATAAAGGTGGCCCAAGTGTTGGAAAATAAAGTCGGTTCCCAGGAAATATCATTAGACTAAGTAACTATCAAATAAAGCAGTATCGTGTATTGATTGGTAATTGTTTGAATGTCCTATGTGATCATGGCCTGTACCCTTCTTTAAGAAAAGTATAAAAAAGTTTTTGTATTAAGCTATGTGCGCAGCTCTTCTGAGGAACACGGAAGTGCACATCCTGTGTGTTTCTGGACTCTCTGTACCCAGCCATATGAAAAATAAAGAGTGAAGTCTTAACAGCCAGTATCGATTGAGAGTGTTTATTGACCAATTGTGGGATCGAGAGACCCCACCAGGGGTCCAGATCTTCAATGGTAATTTACCAAACTTCGCTGAATTCTGAGACGGCTGCAGCAGATTGCAAAACAGCAAATGTGATGCCACTGTTTTAAAAAAAGGGGGTAGACAAAAGGCAGGTAACTCTTGGCCTGTTAGCTTAACTTCCGTAGTGGGGAAATTGCTGGAATCTGTCATTAAGAAGAAATAGCAAAACATCTAGATAGAAATTGTCCCATCAGGCAGAAGCATGCATGGGTTCATGAAAGGCAGGTCATGTTTAACTAATTTACTGGAATTCTATGAGTACATTATAAGCGCTGTGGACAATAGGGATCTGGTGGATGTGGTGCATTCGGATTTCCTGAAAGGTGACGAGGTGCCGCACAAAAGGCTGCTGCATAAGATAAAGTTGCATGGTGTTACAGGCAATGTATTAGCATGGATGGAAGATTGGTTAACTAACAGAAAACAAAGAGTGGGGGATGAATGGGTGTTTTTCTGGTTGATGATCAGTAGCTAGTGGTTTGCCTCAGTGATCAGTCTTGGGACCACAAATGTTTACAATTTTGATAGATGATTTAGAGTTGGGGACTAAGTGTAGTATGTCAAAGTTTGCAGATGACACTAAGACGAGCAGAAGAGCAAATTGTGCAGAGGGATACAAATAGGTTAAGAGTCCGGCAGATGGAGTACAATGTTGGTAAGCATGAGGTCATCCATTTTGGGAGGAATAACAGCAAAATGGACTGTTAATTAAATGGTGAAAAATTGCAGGAGTTTAACAATAGGGGGTTATGCTGCAGCTGTATAGGGTGCTGGTGAAGCCACACTTGGAGTACTACGTACAGTTTTGGTCTCCTTACTTGAGAAAGGATGTACTGGCACTGGAGGGGATGCACAGCAGGTTCACTAGGTTGATTCCAGAGTTGAGAGGGTTGGTTATGAGGAGCGCTTGAGTTGACTGGAACTATACTCATTGGAATTTAGAAGAATAAGTGGGGAGGGGGGTATTTTATAGAAGCATAAAATTATGAAGTAAATAGATAAGATAGAATCAGGGAGTCATAGAGATGTACAGCAACGAAACAGACCCGTCAGTCCAACCCGTCCATGCCAACCAGATATCCCAACCCAATCTAGTCCCACCTGCCAGCACCCAGCCCATATCCCTCCAAACCCTTCCTATTCATATACCCATCCAACTGCCTCTTGTTTCCACTAGCAGGTGAAAATAGAACTAGAGGGCATAGCCACAAAATAATGGGGAACAAATACAGGACCGAGTTGAGGAGAAACTTCTCCACCCAAATGATTGTGAATCTGTGGAATTCCTTGACCAGTGAAGCAGTTGAGTCTACCTCACTGAATGCTTTTCAGGCAAAGATAGATTTTTGAACAGTAAAGGAATTAAGCATTATGGCGAACAGGTGGGTAAGTGGCGCTGAGTCCATGAAAAGTTCATCCATGATCTTATTAAATGGTGGAGCATGCTCAACGGGCCAGATGGCCTACTCCTGCTCCTATTTCTTATGTTCGACTAGCTAATAAAGAGAAACAATGCCTTCAGACCAAACAAAAAAAATCTGAACCTGGTTGGGGTAAGCCGATAAATAATCAGTTATATATTCTGTTCCTACCTTCTAAGGAACAAATCAGTAAGTAATAAAGCACTACTGCCAGAAGTCTGATAGTATGTAGTTTGCTTCCCTTTTCATAATGGAATGTTTAATGTCCACAGGAGGATTGGGTTAAAAGAAACACCAGAACTAATATGGTTAAGCACTTAGGCTCATTGTGATAAGAAGAATAGTCATGTCACCTGGTACAGCTTTAATGTAGCAGTATCAAAGACATATTATATCAAAGCAATTTCATGGATGTTTAACATTATTTCTAGACTACATCGCAATGAGTACATACTCCTAACTCCAGCAATAAATCAACAAGCATCCTAATGAACACAAGAAATGCCATCAATGCAATTTTACACAAAAAAAATGCAGTTCAGAAATAAAATTAAACTGGCGATTGTGAAAAAAAATAGAAAATCCAAATCACTACCTTTGGAAATCTGCTTTATGATAAAATGCTGTAAAACACATTTGTTGCCTTCATTATTTTATCATTTTGGGTTACAGTCGTAGAGTAACACAGCAAGGAAACAGGCCCTTTGGGCCAAAGTGGTCCATGGTGTCCACTCAGCTAGTTCCAATTGCCCACATTTGGTCCATATCCCTGCAAAACCTTCCCATCCGTGCACCTATCCAAATTTTTTTTAGATGTTGCTGTTGTACCTACCTCAACCACTTTCTCTGGCAGCCAATTCCAATTACACGTCACTTTCTATGTGAAGAGTTGCCCCTCAGGTCTTTCTTAAATCTTTCCCCTCTCACCTTAAACCCATGCCCTTTGGTTTTCAATTCCCTATCCCTGAGAAAAAGACTACATGCATTCATCCTATCTATGCCCCTCATGATCTTAGACACATCAACAAGGTTACCCCTCATTTTCCTATGTTCCAAAGAATAAAGTCCTACCCTGGCCAACATCTTCCTATAACTCAGGCCTACTAGTTCTGGCAACATCCTTGTAAAACTTTCTTGCACTTTTTCCAGTTTAACTATGTCTTTCCTATATTAGGGTGACCAAACTGTACAAAATACTCCAAGCGCGGCCTCACCAACGATTCATACAACTGTAACATGATGTCCCAACTCCTATACTCAATGCCTCGATCGATTGGAATATAGAAGGCCAGCATGATAAATGCCTTCTTTCCAAGTATTCACTGGAACTATAAACCATGGAAACTGATTAAATATTCAACATCTGCACCATATCTGAAGCAAGTTGGATGTCTAAAACTTGGGAGGGAACAAAACCTCAGCTTTGGCTCATACTCTAAGCTCATAAAAAAGTTGAAGAATTTAAATAAAGGTTTAAATAACGTTGGACTTAAGACCATAGGATGTAGGAGCAGAAGTGGGCCATTCAGCCCAATGGGTCACCATTCAACGAGATCATGGCTGGTCTGATAATCTTTAAAACTACTTTCTTGCTTTTTGCCCTACATTACCTGATTCACTTACGGATTAAAAATATATCCATCTCAGCCTTAAATTTGCTTCATGATCCAGCCTTAAGAGCCTTCCGCATAAAGATTTCTACAAATTCTCTACCCTCATAGGAAGTTCCTCCTCAACGCTGTCTTAAATGTGCGACTGTTTATTCTGAGATTACTGTACCATGAGGGCAAACAACTTTTTGGCATCAACTTTGAACTGTCCAGTTCACCAAGAATCTTGTATGTTTTTGTAAGGTCACCTCTCTTTCTCCTATATTCCAACGAGTACAAGCCAAATCTATTCAACCACTCCTCATAAGACAGCACCTTTGTACTTGGTATCAGCCTAGTGAACCTACCCTGGACTGCCTCCAAAACCAGTGTAACTTTCCTTAGATAAGAGTCTCAAAACCATTCACAGTTTCCTGCTGTGGGCTGACCAGTGCCTTGTACAGTTTTAATAACACTTGTCAACTTTTATACGCCATTCCCTTTGAAATAAAGGCCGACATTTGCCTTTCTTATTACCTTCTGAATTTGGATGCTAGCTTTTTTGTGATAGATGGACGAGTGTCCCAAATCCCACTGTTCTGTAGACTTCTATAGTCTTTCTCCATTTAAATAATATGCAATGCTTCTATCCTTCCCAAAACTGCATAACCTCAGACATTATATTCTAACCTGTCTAGATCTATCTGCAGTCTCATGTCAACCTCACCACTTGCCTCTCCATCTATTTTAGTAATCTGCAAATCTGTTTTAGTAATCTGCTATAGTACAGTCACTTACTCACCCAAGGCATTTTATATAAAGTAAATAGTTGCGGTCCCAGCACTGATCCCTGTGGCACACTACTAGTTTCAGATTGCTGTCTTGAACATGGCCCTTCATTCCAATTTTACCATACAGTCATAGAGCATGGTCCAATTCATCCATGCTGACTAAATGTTCCAAACTAAACAAGTCCCATTTGCCTGTGTTTGGCCCATATTCCTCTAAACCTTTGCTATTCATGTACCTATCCAATGTCTTTTAAATGTTGTAACTGTACTTGCATCTACCATTTCTTCTTGCAGTTCATTCCACACATGAACCACCTGTGTGTGAAAAAGTTGCCCCTCAGGTCCTTTTTAAATATTTCTCCTCTCATCTGATAAATATGCCCTCTAGTTTTGAATTCAGCGACCTTACGGAAAAGAGCTTTGCTATTCACCTTCTCTATGCCCCTCATGATTTTATAAACCTCTATAAGGTCACCCCTCAACGTCCTCCACTCCAGTGAAAGAAGTCCCAGCCTATCTTTATAACTCAAAAACTGTCCAGTCCCAGCAACATCCTGGTATATATTTTTTGAACCCTCTCCAATATAATAATATCTTTCCATAGCAGAGCGACCAGAATTGTACACAATACTCCAAAAGCAGCCTCATGAATGTCATGTACAACATCAACATGATTGCCTTAACTCCTCTACTCAATGGTCTGAGAAAGGAAGGCAAGCTTGCTAAATGTCTTCTTAACCATCCTGTATACCTGTGATGCACCTTTCAAAGAACAATGCAACCTGAACCCCTAGGTTCAGCAACATTACCCAAGGCCCTACCATTAACTGTACAAGTCCTGCCCTTGTTTGTTTATTCAAAATGAAAAACTCATTCATCCAAATTAAACTCCACCTGCCTCTCCTCAGCCCACTGGCCCAATTGATCAAGGTCCCTTTGTAATCTTAGATAACCTTCTTCACTGTCGACTATATCACCAATTTTGGTGTTATGTGCAAACTCACTAACCATGCCTCCCAAATTCTCATTCAAATTGTTTATATAAGTGACAAACAAAAAGTGGACCCAGCAACAATCCCTGTGGAACACTGCTGGACACAAGACTCCAGTCCGACAAACAATCCTCTGTACAACATCCTTATACAATCTGAGCAGTACATCTCAGTTCTTGCTTTTTAGCCCTCTTGAAATGAATGGCAACATTACATTTGCCCTCCTAACTATCAACTGAACCTACATGGCCATCAGAACATCAAATATGAGAGATCCAGTGGGACTAGTAGTTCATTAACTCTGAATTAAACTAAAACGTTTATGAATAATATCATTTTATGCATAAACATATTCTCAATCAGACAGGTTCAAATGGAGAATAAATTATGTTGAAGAACTAAATTAAGATCCTGAAATGGGTTTTTCTCAATAAAACAAATTAACAGGAAGGGCATAGCTGAAATGGCTACTGTCTGAATGAAAGCGGTTTTGAACTGCTTTTGAACAAATATCAGAATGGGGGCTATCAAGAGGTATGACTAATTTTCTAGAACATCAACCAAAACCGATGTCATTTTCTGCTGGGGGTCAATTTAAAATCCACTCCACTTTACCCATTAGAGATAAACCTAAATATCCTCCAGTAATGATGGTGACCTCCATCTAAATTTTAAACAAAAAGATATTATTTGCAGTATTTAACTGTGCTTCCCACTCCTCATCAAGCTAAGACGCCTCTTCCTTGAAGGAGTGAGTTGTTCTCAGAGGGACTTGAAAACCAATTACCATAGCACACTGGGGCATTTGCTGTTCCATGACAAAGACCTTTCAGCTGCATAGTAAAAATAAATACAGGGGATTCTGTGTTTTTTTTTTTTACAGATTGTGTTGATAATTAAAGACTTTAATAACTCCTTAATCTTACCAAAATACTCTTAAAAGTTACTTGCAGCAGTTGCTACAATTATCCTTGTAGGAAAATCACAAGTTTACCTGCCATTGTCCTCGAAGGAAAAAAAAATCAATGGATCTCATCTCTGGAGTTTGATACTCAGTGTCACTGCCGCTATAGGGTGCAAACCGGTCTTCGAAAATGAACAGGAATTGTGCATAAGAGAGACTGTAGTCTGTCAATGTAATTGTAACAGCTGCTGATGAACAAAACCTGATCAAGTGGGTTTAGTGGCACATAAAAATACTGGAATGCAGCCAACTTACTGTAGATTTTGTATAGGGGCCTTGCTAGTTGGTAAGTTCATTTGGAAGCAGATGTGTTGACATGGAGAAAATGAGGACTTCAAATGCTGGAGATCAGAGTTGAAAAATGTGCTGGAAAAGCACAGCCGGTCAGGCAACATCCAAGGAACAGGAGAGTCGACGTTTCGAAAATGAGCTCTTCACCAGGAATGTAGTCGACATTTCTACTTAGGATAGAACTTGGAAATCATAGATTTGGATGTTTTGTAAGAGTTACCGAACAAATCTTTCCACAGGTACTACCTGAACGTTTTTTTTAAAAAATCATTCATGGATGTGGGTGTCTTTGGTGAAGGCAGCATTAATTGCTCAATTCCAAGTGTCCTTGAGAATCTGATGGTGAGCTACCTTCTTGAACTGTAGTCCTTGGAAGATAGGTATACCCACAGTGCTGTTAGCGAGGGAGTTACATGATTTTCATCCAGCAAGCATAAAAGGATGGTGGATATAGTTCCAAATCAGGATGGTGTGTGGCTGTATTCTCATGTATCCAATGCTCTTGTCCATCTGCTGTTAGATGTTTTGCATTTGGAAGGTATTACTAGAAGAACCATGTCACTGCCATAGTCAGTCACTGCGTACATCTTGCAGATAGTATACACTGCTGCCACAGTGCTTCAGTAGTGATGGAATAGAATGTGGAAGACTGTTGATGTCCTGGATGGTGTTCAGTAGACTGAGTGGATTGTACCTATCCAGGTAAATAGAGGGTGTTCCAAAGTCCTGACTTTTGTCTTGTACATGTGGACGTACTGGGGAGTCAGGAGCTTTTCTTGTACTTATTGAGAGAGATATGGTAGGTTCTGTATTTTCACTGCATTCTGAGAATGTATACTGGTAAAAAGTGTGTCTAATCTAGACTTGTAATTAAAACCCCAATAACTTCAAAATAGGAGTCCATGACGAAGTCTACCTCTTACATTTTCAAAATCAATATCAACTCAAAAGCATTTATCAGACCATTTGAAAAAAACAGTTTTGAATAAATGTTGGCATCATTTGCAAAGCCTACTTTTATTGCCCATTCTTAATTGCCATTTAGATGGTAGTAAGCCATCTTCTTGAACCACAATAGTTACGTAGATACATCCATAGTCCTGTTAGAGAAGAAATTCTAGGATTCTGACCTGACAAAAGTGAAGTAACAGCAAATACAATTCAAAATAAACACAGAATTCTGGAAAAACTCAGCAGGTCTGGCAGTTCTGAGGAGTCACAGTGGACTTGAATGTTAACTCCAATTCTCTCTCCACAGATGCTGCCTGACTTGCTGAGTTTCTCCACCATTATGCATTTCTTTCAGATTTCAAAACACCACACAGTATTTTGCTGTTATTTTAATATAACTCTCAGTCTAAATGGTCAGTGATTTGCAGGGAATCTTCTAGATGATGTTGTTCTTGCTGCTGGTAGGGAAATGCATTTGCAAGGTACTGTTGCAAGAGAGTTGGTGATGTGTTGCAATAAATCCTGTAGATGGTATACACTGTTACCACTGTGTTAGTGATGGAGGGAGTGAATGCAGTTGGTAGATGGTGTGCCAAGGTAGTTGCTTTGTCCAGATAGTTTTGAGCTTTGAGTGTTGTTGGGAGCTGCACACATTCAAGTAAGTGGGGTGGTCACCGATACAGTAATTGAAGGTAACCAAACTGAACACACCGCTCATCACCACTAATGCCTGAATCCCATCGATTTCAAATCTGCTAAGGCTCCTTGATACCACACAGTTAAACACTGGCTTGATGTCCGTGGCACACACCGCTGGAATTCAGCTGTTTTGCTCTTTTTAGCATTACGACTATAATGAAATTTGGCTGAGGACCAACTACATGGTTTTTCCATTTACACTGAACCCAGCTCTATAACTCTTGCTTTCTCATGTCACACAGTAATCAACATTGCTACAATTAGGGAACAGGATTAATCTGAACTGAAAACAAAGAAAACATAGGGCAGAACCTTATCAGGATCTGAGCGATATGGGCAATAACAAGATGAGTAGTAGAATCAGCTGAGACGATTGTGTTGAGGTCGAGATGGAGATGATGTTGCTGCAACCTCCCTGCTTTGCTCATGCAGCATGGCAAGATCCTCAGCTAAGATCAGTGAGTTCCCACTTGTTAAAAGGGTCAACAGCAGGCTATTCTATCAAGAGTTGTGATTTTACCAAACTTGCATTGGGAAAACTCGACATGAAAACCAGAACAGGTTCTTGGCGGATCCAACTCATCGCTGGTTCTAAAAGAGCTCCACTTTAGGCATTGGAAGCTAATATCTTGGGCATGCTGCAAAAGCACTATCCACATATACATACAACCAAGGACACTGGCACCTGACGTGTCAGCTTCTACAAATCCTCATGGCACATCTCCAATCCACTTACACGACACTTCTGCAGTTTAATGCATCTTGGACTGCACCAGCAACTATGATTGCTATGCTGCAGGGACATTGTGCACAGGGACATATATCCAGCTCATGACTGGAAAAAGTTGGATCTTTGGACACTTTGCTTGCTGTCATAGGGCTTCCTCATTCTGATCCTATCTGGCCAGAGCATCCCTGCTTTGCCTCTGTGCACTTTGCCCCTTCAGTTAGAGATACCTGGCTCACTGTCTTGCCATGCCATTTAACAAAGACACAAAGCAAAGAAGCTTGTCACAATTGTCAGCAGGCCTCAGTCTAATGAAGGAGATTAGCCTTTGTGCTATCTGATGAAGGAGCAGTGCTCTGAAAGCTTGTACTTCCAAATAAACCTGCTGGACTATAACCTTGCGTTGTGTGATTTTCAACTCAGGCAATCCAAGCACAGTAAGTCATGCGTAGCCTCTGATACCTGTCCAGGTCTCCCAGGGGCAGTCAGAATGATGATTATCTGCTCAGTAGAGTGAGGAGCTGAACATCGGGCAGCACACCACACTGCCTGTCTTGACTCTTTCTGCCCTATTGTGGGCTGTTTTGATCATGGAATGACAGTCATACAGGTATTACAGAAGATGAAAATGGGTGGCATAGCTTTTACTACTTGTGTAGGTGGGGAGTAAGCAGCGCAGAGGGACTATAGGATAAGTGCTGTCAGTTTAGGGTGGGTGAGGGTGATAAGGGAAGGCATTGCTTGCATCCGTGAGGGAGGTAGAGCATTAGCTTTGGTAGGAGATGAGTGCATTAGTAGAGATAGAGTGTGTGCGAAAGTACTGGATAGATACTGGCAGTTAAACTTCCAGAATGGAGGATGACTTTGGTCTTCTTCATACAGTGCTAGGCATTTCTCCAGGCTTCAAATAGGTGGCAACCTCTGACTAGGATGACATCCTCTGGTGTCATGACCTCTGTTGTTGGTCCTGGGGAAAAAGGAAGTCCCACTCATGCACCACTCCATCCAGCAGGATCTTCAGGAAATGTTCAGAAAGCAGGACAATGATTTCTCCCTGTCTGCAATGCCTGGGGCAAATGTCAGGAACCGTGTTAGGCAGCCTGGGTGTACAAATGCCTTTAAAATATGGTACTAATGCCAGAAATATCAGTCAATTCTGGAGTCTACAGCTAGTAGCTAGTTGCTCTGGGAGCAGCATGGTAAGATGGAATGGAACAGGATGTGATTCTTGCTGCGAGGGCTCAAACAGCATTTAAAGCAGTGAGCGGACAACATACAGTGAGAAAATCCACTCAGGCTTGAGGCAAGAATTACTCAACCAAATTTGATGAAACTCACACTTAGCCAAAAAAAATTTTCAATGGAATTAGGGGCAGCACAGTGGCTCAGTGATTTGCGCTGATGCTTAACAGTGCCAGCGACCGGGGTTCGATTCCACCCTCAGGCGACTGTCTGCGTGGAGTGTACACATTCTGTTTGGGTTTCTCCCCACAGTCCAAAGACGTGCAAGTTAGGTGGATTGGCTATGCTAAATTGCCCATAGTGTCCAGGAATGTGTACGCTAGATAGATTAGCTATGAGGAATACAGAGTTACAGGGATAGGGTAGGGGGTGGGTCTCAGTGGGATGCTCTTTGGAGTGTCGGTGTCAACTTGAGGGCCAAATGACCTGATTCCACAATGAAGGGATTCTATCAGAAAATGTATGCTTTGAGTGTGTAACAAAGGTGTGTTTTTGCTCTTTGTACTCTAAAATCTTTCAATCATCACTGGATGCATGTAGTTTAGCTCAATCTTACACTATGATTATTGTTATCACTTAAAAGGTATTGTCATTTCTTATGTACTATTATGCAACACTATTTTCAAAATGAGATATTTACAAACGGAATCTGAATCTGAGTCTCTCTTCCCTGTGAAGTTACCACTAAAGACACACTCAGATTACGTATATTTTGCACACAAATGATTGTACATAATGTGTAATATGCATTCGGGAGGAAACAGGATAAATAGTACTTCTTAAGTTTTGTGAGAACGTTGTTACCTTTTTCTTGTACTCTTTGCATAAGTTTTTCTATGATAGGATTAAAAGGCTTACCTAGATTGGAAGTTCTGAAAACACAGTAGATAAATTATGTAATAACAAGGGTGCAGACCACAAAATAAGGAGACACGAGTAATCTGTCAGAGTCACAGAGATTTGAAGGAAAACTCCAATCAGAGGTCAAGGATGCCTGAAGCAAGCATGTTGATGCTTCAATCAGCCAACATTTTGAACACCTCTGTAAAATTAGAATTTTAGCAAATCAGTTACCCTTAGGCAACCACAGTCTTCTTGCTCCCTCATGGGGCAATGTATCTGTGAGCTGTTTCTTTGCTGATGAAATCACTGAGCAAGATTACCTAACATGTCACAGAATTATGAAGATACAAAAAGTCTGTTTATCATGTCTTTTAAGGTAATCTGAAACAACTATCCAATTTAGTCCCCCACCGTTTATCTTTTTCTCTCTTTTCCCTTTTCATGTATTCATTCAATTCTAACTTTCAACAGACCTCTGCTTCAACAAACCTTTTCAACAGAGAATCATAAAAACTCAACACAAACATTTCTTGACTTCTGTTATTTTGCCAATTATCTTATCCTTATGCAACCTGGTTACCAATTATCCTACCAGTGGAAAATGTCTTTCCTTATTTACCATTCACTACTAAAAGCCCTTAGCATTGTTCACCACTTCTACAATTAGCCCTTAACCTTCTCTGTTTTAGGGGGAAAAGTATGAACTTCTCTAGTCTTGCCACATAATCAAAGTTCAGCTACGCAGTTAACAACTCTAGCAAACCTCAACATCTCTCCAATGACTTAAAATCACTTATACAAAGTGGTGTCTGGAATTTCACAGAATACTTTACAATAATTCAACTGAAGACAAACCAGTGACTTACAAAGGGGTAGGATAATTTCTAGGTTTTTGTACTCTATGCCACCATTTAAAGAGGCAAGCATCCTTATTCAACAGCCTTATCAACATTTCATATCACCTTGTAAACATTTATTTTATAGAAGCTCCCCTGTTCTGTACTGCCTTTAAGTCTGTACAATTTAGTTCATATTTTTCTTTAATTTTTCTTCCAAATCCCCCATACTTCACAAATGTTAATAAATTTCATCTTTCATGTGTCCACCCATTTTACCAATCTATGTCTCCCAAAAGTCTGTGATTCTCCTCATTTATATATACATATTCCCAAGTGGCGCATTTGCAAATTTTAAAACTGTACAGATCTTCCTATCTCCTATTGGAGACTGGATGTGAACCCTCAAATATGCATTGGGCCCTATGGAAATCCTGATGTACTGATCTCCACAGAAATTACCCACAAAGTTTGAACTTTTGAGAGAAATTCCTCAGCTTCCCAGAGAACCTCTGCAAAAGTCTCAGAACTTGAGTTAGAGTTGGACATTTCAGAATATTCCAGGGTACCTACCTGAACAGTTACTAGGAAACTTTAGTTGTATGAAAACTTAGTCTAACATCTGGGTAGTTAGAGAACTGATGTTCTAAGCTCTCACTGGTTGCTGACCCAGCAAACCTGCACAATTCCCTAATACTCTCAACATCCTCCTTGAACAAAGTTTGGGAGAAGATTTGTAGCTCGGGTGCTCGTTGTTATGGTTCTATTCGTCGAGCTGGGAATTCGTGTTGATGAAATTGCGGGGGTATCAGTTTTTGGCGAATACATTGTATAGGTGTTCTTTCAATACAGGAAAGCCACACACACAGACCAAGTCCTAAACTACGTAAGCAACCACCCCAACACACAAAAGAAGTTGCATCAAGACACTGTTCAAAAGGGCCACAACACTGCAGTACACTAGAATTGCAAAAAAAAGGAAGAAGAACACCTTTTCAACGTATTCGCCAAAAATGGATACCCCCGCAACTTCATCAACAGATGCCTAAGGGAAAGACAACGGAACGAGGACATGCCACAACCCAAAGGACTAGCCACACTACCATACATCAAAAACATTTCTGAACTGACAGCCAGACTACTGTGACCACTAGGACTCATAACAGCACACAAACCAACAGCCACTCTCAGACAACAACTCACCAGGACGAAGGACCAGATACCCAGCATGAGCAAAACCAATGTAGTGCACAAAATCCCATGCAAGGACTGCACAAAACACTACATAGGACAAACAGGAAGACAGCTAACGATCCGCATCCATGAACACCAACTAGCCACGAAATGACATGATCAGTTATCCTTAGTAGCCACACATGCAGATGACAAGCAATATGAGTTCGACTGGGACAACACTACTATTATCGGACAAGCCAAACAGAGAACAGCCAGGGAATTCCTAGAGGCATGGCACTCATCCACTGATTCAATCAACAAGCACATCGACCTGGACCCACTGCAGCGGACAGCTGGAACTGACAACCGGAAGCGGCAGATACAAATCACTATAAATGCCGGAGGAAACATCACAGAAGCGCTTCACAGGAGGCTCCCAAGCACTGAGGATGTCACCTAGACACGGGACGAAACATCTGCAACACAAATTCCCAGCTCGGCGAACAGAACCATAACAGCCTCCTTGAACCACTAACCCACACTACCCAACTACCCTCAACTTGACTAGTCCCACCATCCAACCCAATTCACTCTCCACTTTATCAACACTTTTTATTACATAATTTATCTACTCACCCAGTCAGTAACATTCACACTTGACCTTTAAGTTTATTGAATGGCATCTAGGGCCATAAAAAAGATAATATTGTCAGTGTTGCAACATTGAGCTGCAATTGAGCTCTTTGAAGGACCCCACGCTTTTTTGTAGAAGCATGGTCAGGAGACCCAGAGAAATGCAGAGGAACAATAGTGTGAGCAGTCTGGCTAACAATTCAGGTGGAGAGGCAATCTAATGAAGCTTGCTACTCTACAGAAGATCTGGGCCATTTGTCTTTATTACCCAAGTTTAAACCAATATTATCCAATGCATCATGGTGGTTCTAATAGCAATTCCTAGGGATCAGCACTGTAGTCTCCACCTGAAAATAATCTTCTTTACTCCTTACGTTTGTTCCTTAGCCAAGTTTGCATTTTTTCTGCTAATAGCCCTTCAATCTCTCAAATTTCCATTTTGTCAGGAAATTTATTACGTTAACTTCATCAAACAACTTTTGAAGATGCATACAAAAAGAGGAACAGCAATACTCTCACCATATACTTGGCCCTAAAATGAACTGCCCAAGAGGAGGAACAAATGTAGAACACGTCTTTTATTGAATAGTTAAAACAGCTTTATTACAATGAATGTTTTTTAAAAAATTGAATTCTTCTGTTATTTCTCCAGAGGTCCCTCATTGCTCTTTGCACAGTAAGCTAATATTGGATAAGTAGTAGTAAGTAAAACACCAATGCAGATTGACAGATACCAACCACGGCATTAAGCCAAATGCTCTTTGTTATCTTCCATATAGCAGCTACTGAAATATAAAGTACTAACAAACATGACTCATCTGTGGAGCTGTTTTGCCTTGCCCACAAAGGTGTATCAAGCCGAATTCTCATACATGCCTCATTAACATTTCAAATATTCAGGACAGTTTTTGAAAGTGGGCGGCACAGTGGCACAGTGATTAGCACTGCTGCCTCACAGTGCCAGAGAACCGGGTTCAACTCCCGCCTCAGGCGACTGACTGTGTGGAGTTTGCACGTTCTCCCCATGTCTGCGTGGGTTTCCTCCGGGTGCTCCGGTTTCCTCCCACAGTCCAAAGATGTGCAGGTCAGGTGATTTGGCTATGCTAATTTGCCCGTAGTGTTAGGTAAGGGGTAAATGTATGGGTATGGGTGGGTTGTGCTTCGGCGGGTCGGTGTGGACTTGTTGGGCTGAAGGGCCTGTTTCCACACTGTAATGTAATGTAATGTAATGTAATGTAATGTAATCTAATCTAAAGCTCAGTACAACAGAAAAAGACAGGATAGCACAAGTCTCTTCCTTAAGTACGTGTGCTAATACATGTGATTCCATATATAGGTCAGAATTATTCTGAGATACCCCTGGCTACAGTACGCACTTCCTAAAAATCACACACAGTAGTATCACTTATAATTGAATGCTGTCACTATGAGAAAGTAGGGAAATGAGCAACGATGGAAATATTAGTAAACTGCAGTAGAGTGAAGGAAAAATTGAAATCAGAATCTCAAAATCATTACAACGCAGGAGCCCATTAGGTCTACATAGAACAATACAGCACAGAACAGGCCCTTCGGCCCACGATGTTGTGCCGAACATTTGTCCTAGCTTAAACACCCATCCATGTACCTATCCAATTGCCGCTTAAAGGTCACCAATGATTCTGACTCTGCCACTCCCACAGGCAGTGCATTCCATGCCCCCACCATTCCCTGGGTAAAGAACCTACCCCTGACATCCCCCCTATACCTTCCACCCTTCACCTTAAATTTATGTCCCCTTGTAACAGTCTGTGCCAACTCTCCAAGGCAGGATCTCATTTAACACCATTCTCCTGCCTTCTTCCTATAAACCTGCACATACTTTGGTTACAAATAACCACCTAATTCCCTTTTGAATGCTTCAAGTGAACCTGTCTCCAGGAGAAAGCAAGAATGCATGGTGATGAAGCAGAAGGGAAAATGGCTAGTGGATGAAGGAACAGAAAATGAGTGAAATTACTGTCAAAGAAGAAATGAAACAAAGAAGGGACATAAATTGATGATGTTGCAGGGGAGAAATCAAGAGTAACATTTTAATTATAGGAGGAGGAAGCTGTGTCAGCATCATCTACGGTGGTAATGATGGAGTTAAGGATTGTGTGGGAGGGATGTGATTTACCAGTATAAGCTGTTTGGAGGGGCAGAAGGACCTAATTAACTTACAGCGTTAGAAAGGAGGGAGGGAGGTCAGTTTGATCTGAACAGAAACAAGAACTAAGCTTGAATCAGGCTTTGGAAATCCAACCAAAAAGTTGGATTGGTTAATAATTTTCATATAAGTCTATATAGTCCTGTTTGCAACAGAATCCATTAATGGACTAGTAACTTTGTTTGAAAAGTTTTTTGAAATAACTCCTCAGAGGCAGTCACTAAGTTACTCTTTATTTATACATGGCAAGTCCTTGAACTGAGAGCTAGATCTGAGGAAGTTGGATCAGAGGGAACAGAACCTCTGACATTTCTCTATATATCTGTCAATTTGGCTCTCTGATTGGACCAGATTAACAGCCCCAATCAGGGAACACATTTTCTATACCCACCTGGCTAACCTCATTACAATTGCTACATCCCTTCCCCTCAACGTCCGCGCACGTAGGCCTTCTGGGATGTTTTAGCACCTGGTCAGGTTCCTCCAACTCTGCTTCTAATAGCGGTGATATGTAATGCACAGTGGCTTATCCGTTGCATGTGGAGCGTCATGGAAGAAATTCATTCCCCTCTTCAGGAGGCAAAGATGTTGAGGGCAGTGATATCTGTTGTGGGTTTCTCAGATTCGGAGGTATCTTCAACGCTTGACAGAGAGGGAGAACCCACGGGTTTTAGAACAGTAGGAAAGGCAGTTGAGGAGCTTGGCATGTTTTGCTCCCATCATGCTAGGAGAAAGTGAGGACTGCAGATGCTGGAGATCAGAGCTGAAAAATGTGTTGCTAGAAAAGTGCAGGTCAGTCAGGCAGCATCAAAGGAGCAGGAGAATCGACGATTCGGGCATAAGCCCTTCTTCAGGAATGAGGAGGGTGTGCCAAGCAGGCTAAGATAAAAGGTAGGGAGGAGGGACTTGGGGGAGGGGCATTGGGAATGCGATAGGTGGAAGGAGATTAAGGTGAGGGTGATAGGCCGGAGAGCGGTTAGGGCGGAGAGGTCAGGAAGAAGATTGCAGGTCAAGAAGGCAGTGCTGAGTCCGAGGGTTGCACCTCATCTGCACCTCCACACACATCATTGACTGCATCCGCTGCACCCGATGTGGCCTCCTATACATTGGGGAGACAGGCTGCCTACTTGCTGAATGTTTCAGAGAACACCTCTGGGACACCCGCACCAACCAACTCAACCGCCCCGTGGCTGAACACTTTAATTCCCCCTCCCACTCCGCCAAGGACATGCAGGTCCTTGGCCTCCTCCATCGCCAGACCATGGCAACACGACGCCTGGAGGAAGAGCGCCTCATCTTCCGCTTAGGAACCCTCCAACCACAAGGGATGAATGCAGATTTCTCCACCTTCCTCATTTCTCCTCCCCCCACCTTTTCTCAGTCCCAATTCTCGGACTCAGCACCGCCTTCTTGACCTGCAATCTTCTTCCTGACCTCTCCGCCCCCAACCCCACTCCGGCCTATCACCCTCACCTTAACCTCCTTCCACCTATCGCATTCCCAACGCCCCTCCTCCCTACCTTTTATCTTAGCCTGCTTGGCACACCCTCCTCATTCCTGAAGAAGGGTTTATGCCCGAAACGTCGATTCTCCTGCTCCTTTGATGCTGCCTGACCTGCTGCGCTTTTCCAGCAACACATTTTTCAGCTCCCATTATGCTTGTCAAGTTTGCAGTTTTCATATGGTCCACGTACTTGTTCAGGACTGTTGTACCTGCCCAAACTTCATACATCACTGGACCTGACCTTTCATTGACAATGAAGGACCACTCCTGTGGCTCCTAAACCAAACTTCATCCCCTGAAGTCAACTGTCTCTCTCGTCAAACCAAGTCTTGTCTTCCTTATGCTGTTTCTACCCTCCCCAGGCTCGGCATATCAGATTTAAACCTGGTATGGAGTCTTTGCTCCATTAGCAACTTGCTGGAGCTATCCCTGTAGTTGAATGAGGGGTGATCCTATGATCAAATAGGAACTGGGACAGTTTGGCATCTAGTGAAGCTGTAGGCTTTTTCTGCCAGATCATTGGATGATGGATGTTGTGGAGCTGTCCTTACATAATGAATACTATTCGAGTTCAGGGAATACTCAAATTCCCTGCTGGTAAATGATGGCCTATTATCTGTGATCAACACTTCTGGAGATTTTGTGTATTGCAAAAGATGCGGGCAGTTTTTCTATCGTCATCCCTGTATTTGACAAATGAACTCTATGCACCATGATGTTGTCACTTTAAAAGGCTTTCGTGTCTTGGGGAATTTTTTTGAAGATAGGTTGTAAGGCAGAGGTGCTGAGCTGTATCTAAGAAAGTAAACAATTTATAAGGCCTTTTAAAAAAGTCTGACCAATGGAAGCAACCTTGTGGTGGGCCAGCTCTGTCAGACCATGCTTTCTAGGTTTTTTTTAAGATTGAATTTTAATGAGAAGCTGTTTGTGGTCTCAAAAGAGTTGGAAGCTTCGGTGAATGTCTCTTGGCTGCTACACTCTCTGAATTTTGTCTTGATATTTTTTTGTCCTGGAATACAGCATATAAGAATCCGTGCCTAAATTTGCCAAGGGGTGTGTTTATGGGATATTACTATATTGGAACATTAATTAGCAATGGGAACTGTATTTATTATTTGATTAAGTTTTCCAATAGTTAAGTCATTCTAAATTCCTCTTTTGTTTGTACTTTAACTATACTGTTTAAATAAATTGTTTTGCCTAACATCGAGAAGTTTGACTAGTCGTATTGGAGAATTTCCCATACCAGCAACGAAGAGGGCAGTACTACAATTCTTGGAAGTTCTTACCAAATTTTAGCAGTGTGGCTGCTCCACTGACTGACTTACTGAAGTCCAAAAAATTTCAGTGAATGGCAGACTGTCAGAAGGCATTTGACAGCCTGAAAGCTGTGTTAACCACTGCCCCAAGTGTTAGCCACACCTAATTACGCAAGGCCATTCAAGGTGGCTATCAATGTGAGTGATGTGGGTGTCAGTGGATGTTACAAGACGACGATGAGTAGATAGAAACCCTTATTGGGTAATTTTCCGGAAAACTGAATACTCATCAACAGAAATACTCCACGACTGAGAAGGAATCCTTGAGCTTGATGTTGGTGTTACAACATTTCAATATTTATATCGTCAGTAATGTGTCTGAGACAATTGTATATACTGATCATAACTCAAAGCTTTGAGAGAAATTTAAGGAGAAAAATTCCAGACTGTTTAGATGGAGCTTATTGTAGCCATTCAAGTTGAAAATTATAAACGTTGGCAGGATGAGAAAATGTAATTGTCGAAGTATCGTCGCAACTTTGAAGCCAGATGGAGGCGCTTGGTGATGGGAGTAAATGGACTGAAATAGATTGTAGAGTGAATGATTGCATGCTTGGAGTCAATGTAGTGTATATACATTGTAATTTACTAGTAGAGTAAGACTAAGGGCTTTACAAATGAAAAATAACTATCAATATTCCAAGATTACTTAAGGGTGGGACAGCAAGGGGGTAGGGAGAAGAGGTGTGTTGATGCTGTCATTTCAAAAGATTATTGTGTCCTGGTTTATTTTTAAAGAGAGGTTGTAAGGTAGAGGTGCATAGTATCTCTAAGGAAGTAAGCAACTTAAGGCCTTTATGTTTTTTTAAAATGTTGGAACAAACTCACAGACCAGACTTTCTAGGTTGCTTTGACTTTTAGGTTGAGTTTTAATCAGAAGCACTTTGTGGTCTCAAAGAAGTTGGAAACTTCAGTGAATGTCTCTTGACTGCTACACACAGAATTTTCTCTTGACATTTCTTCCCCCTGATTGGAGAACTGCATATAAGAATAGGTCTGAATTTGCCTTTTTGCCACAGGATATGTTCATGGGATACCATATTGGAGTTAATTAGTGATAGGGATTATTCGATTGAGTTTTCCAATAATTAAGTTATTCTAAATCCCTCTTTCGTGTTTGTATTTTAACTATAGTGCTTAAATAAATTGTGTTTTTCTTAACATCAAGTAGTTTGATCAGTCCCATCACATCTGGTACACAGCACTTAACTTTTCCTTATTTTAAAGGTAGATGTGAAGAGTGGGTTACTTAAAAGTATTTTGAGGGGGTCTGGTTTGGTCCATAACAGCACATCCTGCCACTTTGAATGGCGAGGTAAAAACAATGACTGCAGATGCTGGAAACCAGATTCTGGATTAGTGGTGCCGGAAGAGCACAGCAGTTCAGGCAGCATCCGAGAAGCAGTAAAATCGACATTTCGGGCAAAACCCCTTCATCAGGAATGGCTGTCCACAATGACTAAGAACATTGAGCCCACAATAGGACCTGCACATGTAATAGAGTCCAGGGCTTACACAACCATTCCCACAAATGTGGGGGAGCTGCTGGCAGTAATTTGTCTCTGGTGTTGTGAAGGATGGACTGGCCTCTTTGCCACTGAACACACAAAGTAGCTCCAACACTGTCACACATCTCCTTCTGGAATGTGCCCTTGCAAAGGAAGTACGGAGAAAGATGCAGAGGTTTTTGTTGAGGTTCATCCCGAGCAGCTCAGTGATGCAGGACACTGTGCTCTAAGGTCTGTTGCCCTGTACACACACAAAGACAAACATCGACTACACCTGGAGGACAATCAACTCCGTGAAAGACATTACTTGGTCTGCCCAAAATTTGGTTTTCCCCAGAACAAGGAGCTGTCCTCAGCTGAGCAGACTAGCACATTCCAAGGTTTAGGACTATGTGCTAAGTGACTAAAACTTGGGGCAGCGGTTGCCAAGGTACAGTGGGGAAAGACCACTGCCTGAGGGCTTTCTGCTGAAGTTAAATGCCGGCCCATTCAATTATCAGAATCCAATTACGTATGTGCAAGAGATGTCTTTGGTTTGTTTGGGTAGAGTCAAACTCCAATGTTTGTTTGTTTCCTTAATATTCTACTGTACAGAACCGAACTGCATTTGTGACTATGTACACACACACACACACACATTTTTTTTGAATAAAAATCTTTTTAAAGTTAAAAAAAAGCTGCTGGCAGTAATTTTTGCCGTTGTTGGCACTCGAGTCACTGCCCCACTACCTCACCAATTCTGGCCATCAGCCAAAAGTTCTTGCCAACATCCTCATTTTGGACACCC
Source organism: Chiloscyllium plagiosum (assembly GCF_037043375.1). Classification (NCBI taxonomy): domain Eukaryota; kingdom Metazoa; phylum Chordata; class Chondrichthyes; order Orectolobiformes; family Hemiscylliidae; genus Chiloscyllium; species Chiloscyllium plagiosum. The sequence goes on along the minus strand of NW_028270162.1, from coordinate 16,945,971 downwards.
CTGAATCACCCTGGAGGGGTTCAGCCAGTATCTGTTGGAGACGTTTGCTGAAGACAATCACGCTTACTCCCCATAATAATATGCCAATCTCTCCTTGTGATCTGGTCTCTCAAGGTTCAAAAAGGTTTCAATTCAAGTTGTGACAGTCCTTTGTTTTCCTCCATCACCACCAGCCGTTTCAGTTTTGCCAGGACCTGATCTTTCTACATACAAAGTCTGACTTTGTCAGCTGTGACGGAAGTATGTCCAGAAAATTTAAAACCATTAAAGATTCTTCCAGTGGCAGTACCACCGGCAGTATATCTGCTAGCAGGAGGTGGCTCAATGCATCCACATTTGCTACTTGGCCTCCTGGATGGTGTTCCAACTGTAACGACGCAGCTCCTTTAACAAGGTTATGCTGTGCTTGGTTTTTGTTTTTCAGAGAGGTCGTAAAAGACACAAACTCCAAAATTCTGGGGTTGACAGATTTCAGGGCAAATTTGATTATAGCTAACAGATATTGCTTCAGGCAAAAGGCTTTTAAGTTTTTTAAAAAAGCACTTGTACAATGAAAGGGGGTTGGCTAGTTCTCCCAGCTCAGCTCTTCTCTGGTTTGATTTGCTTTTAGCATAGTAGAATTGAAAAAGTTGCTGGACTCCAAAGCAGCAGGTCCACACTGATCTCACTGACTTCTCTCCTGTAAGAACCAGTGTTTGACTTTACCCTTTGTGGTTATGGGGATTGTTGCAAGTATTTGGAACAGGATCATTAAGTTGGGATGATCTATTGGGTTTTCGGATAAGTTAAGTTATTCTGTATTCTGTTCTCTTTTATTTGTGCTTCATTCGGTATTCTTGTAAATAAATTCTGGTCAGAGTATTGAGTACAGGAGTTGGGAGGTCATGTTGCGGCTGTACAGGACATTGGTTAGGCCACTGTTGGAATATTGCGTGAATTTTGGTCTCCTCCCTATCGGAAAGATATTGTGAAACTTGAAAGAGTTCAAACAAGATTTACAAGGATGTTGCCAGGGTTGGAGGATTTGAGCTATAAGGACAGGCTGAATAGGCTGGGGCTGTTTTCCCTGGAGCGTTGGAGGTTGAGGGGTGACCTTTTGATTAGATTAGATTAGTGTGGAAACAGGCCCTTCGGTCCAACAAGTCCACACCGACCCGCCGAAGCGCAACCCCCCCATATCCCTACATTTACCCCTTACCTAACACTAGGGGCAATTTAGTATGGCCAATTCACCTGACCTGCACATCTTTGGACTGTGGGAGGAAACCGGAGCACCCGGAGGAAACCCACGCAGACACGAGGAGAACGTGCAAACTCCACACAGTCAGTCGCCTGAGGCGGGAATTGAACCCGGGTCTCTGGCGCTGTGAGGCAGCAGTGCTAACCACTGGGCCACCGTGCTGCCCACATCTTATAGAGGTTTACAAAATGATGAGGGACATGGATAGGATACATAGACAAAGTCTTTTCCATGGGGTGGGGGAGTCGAGAACTAGACGGCATAGGTTTAGGGTGAGAGGAGAATGATAATAAAGGGACCTAAGGGGCAACTTTTTCACGCAGAGAGTGATATGTGTATGGAATGAGCTGCCAGAGGAAGTAGTGGAGGCTAGTACAATTGCAACATTTAAGAGGCATTTGGATGGGTATATGAATAGGAAGGGTTTGGAGGGATATGGGCTGGGTGCTGGCAGGTGCGACTAGATTGGGTAGGGATATCTGGTCGGCATGGACGGGTTGGACCGAAGGGTCTGTTTCCATGCTGTACATCTCTAGGAGTCTATTTTGTTTAAAACTAAGTGGGTTGGCCAGCTGCATCACTCCTGAAATATCTGCCTCATACCTGCTTAAAACAACTAGCAAAGTTAGGGTCTGGGCCACTTTCTTGAAATGTTTTTTTTTAGATTAGATTAGATTACTTACAGTGTGGAAACAGGCCCTTCGGCCCAACAAGTCCACACCGACCCCCCGAAGCGCAACCCACCCATACCCCTACATTTACCCCTTTAACCTAACACTACGGGCAATTTAGCATGGCCAATTCACCTGACCCGCACATCTTTGTGACTGTGGGAGGAAACCGGAGCACCCGGAGGAAACCCACGCAGACACGGGGAGAATGTGCAAACTCCACACAGTCAGTCGTCTGAGTCGGGAATTGAACCCGGGTCTCTGGCGCTGTGAGGCAGCAGTGCTAACCACTGTGCCACCGTGCCGCCCGGTCCATAACACAACTTGTAATAAGATGCACTTAGAATTCAGCCTGATGCTATGGGCAGCAATACTTTGTCCTTTTTAAGTAGACCCAGCACAGGTTTATGATTTGTTGTTATTATTACAAATTTAATGTCCATAAAGGTATTGGTGGTACTTCTTGACTAAGTATGACTGCTAATTTTCCTTCTTTACCTGGGCATATTTACGCTCTGCATCAGCCAAAGTCCTGGATGCATATGCTATTGGGCGTTCCTCTCCATTGGGCCACCTATGAGTTAATATTACCTAATGTTTGCATTAGGGAAGGCCTCACGTCACTACTTGATCTCACGGAGATCAGTGTGCCAACACCATAGACAATGATATTGGTTTCTTCACTTCCCCGAAAGCTACAGTATGGCTTTGCGTCCAATTCCATCTCGGACCCTTTTTTTTTTTCCAAAGAAGAGTTGATGCAAAGGTGCCAAGATGGAGGCCAGGTATTGTACGAATGTTCTGCATTAATTTACCAGCCCAAGGAAAGATCTAAGCTCTAATACAGATGTGGGAGCTGGGCACTTTTGATCATCCTTTTCCTTTATCTTCTAATGGGGGTAACCCAGTCTTGTTGACTCCGTAGCCCAAGTAGGTCACTTGGGATGCCTAGACACACATTTTTCACTTCTAAGGTTTGCGTCCACCTCGGAGAAACATCTAAATACTATTTCCAAGTTTTCTAAGTGGTCTAACCCTAATAGTTTGCTTCGTTATTAGCACGTCATCTCTATAAATGGCGACTTGGAGCAGACCTTGTAAAATATTCTCCAACGACTGCTGAAAAGCTGCACAGGATGGTGATACTCCAAATGGAAGTCTTGTATATTGGTACAAACCCTTATGGGTATCAATTGTAGCTTACTTCTGGGAATCCTCATCTAACTGTAATTGCAAGTATGAATGGATTATGTCCAGTTTCCTGAAACACAGCCCCTATGCCAGTTTTGTGTATAAACACACTATGCACACACTTAATCCAGCTATGAAAAACAGTTTACTGTTCATTTAAAATCCCCACAAAGGTGAACCAACCCACTGGGCTTCACAATTGATATGACCAGTGCTGCCCATTCCGCAAACTGGACTGGTTTGATGATTGCTTCACATTCCAGCCTTTTGATTTCTGCCTCTACTTTTGCCGACAAGGTAAATGGTACTGGGCAGGCCTTGCGGATTTGTGGAATTGCTTCCTGGTCAACATGTAAGGTGGCCTTAGCCCCTTTGATAGTCCCTCGATCTTCCTGGGTATTTAATTAGGACTTCACTCAGACAGCCATTTTCTAGTTGAAAAATGTCGAGCCTTTCTTGGTGAATCTTGCAACCAATTTGCTCCATTAAGCTTGGGCCTGAGCCTTCTGCTACAATCAGTGGTAACTAAAGCCAACTGCTTCTTATAAGAGACCAGAACCGAAGTTGTACCTTTAATCTATAAAAGTTCCTCAGTATAGGTGCTCAGTCTAGCTGAGGGCTTGCGCAAACTTAATGGTTGGAGTCCAGAGTGAATTTTGTTAAAGACTGGTTCTGCGATCACTAAAATGGCTGCACCAGTACTGACCTCCATTAGAACCAGGTGTTTATTTTGACTGGTTTTGACTTGGATGTTGCTGAGCAATTTAACTATTTCAAACCAAATGCAGGTAGACTTTTCGGAGTGTGCACTCTCCTGGATACCAGCTTATGCATTCTCTTATTCAGTTCAGGTCTAGTGGGACTCTTTTGCTGTCTCTTGTTAGTAGTCACCATGCAAAAGCGCCATCATTAATTTCACATACCAAACCATCTCTGAGCATCTCATTAAGGGCTAAACTGAAGTCACATACTCTGCAAGTCATCTTAACCTCGTCAAGAAATCCCAGTACAGATTCCCCTGGCTCTTGAATTGCTGAATAAAACCAACAGTGTCTCAGAAGTAGAGGCCTGAGGTCATAATATTCCTTTACTAAATCTGTCAACTCTTGAAAGGTTTTAGTATCTGGGCTCCTAACAACCAGTAAAGCTACAGTTAATGTATTCTTGCCACATACAGTCCAGTCTTCAATGGCAGGATTGAATGAGTCAAGTTTCCTAAATAATAGTATGATGCCTGAAATGCTTACCCCAACTCAAAGACTATCGTTACCAAATTTCTTTGGGCGTGCGCTTTTCTCTTGTCACCACTGAATTAACTTGAGAGAGGCCGGCATGCTGTCACCGCCTCATCCTTTATTTAAAGGTGGAAAGTCCTTGACACCGATCCAGCTTTCTCAGAGTCTGCTCTGAGTGATCAGAACCTTTGACATTCCTATTTTGTTTGGGCACAGTATTGCTGTGGCTGGCAGCTTGGGGCAGTTCCTAAATTCAGGAGACTCAGAACACAAAATAAAGAGCGGATTCAGTGTGTGTGTGTGCGCAAGTGCAGTAGCTCAGTAAAAAAAAGATGTCATTGTGTAAGAACTTTATTTAATATTTCCACCACTAGGAAAACACCCATGTGACCAGTGCATGAGTAACAAGCAATGAAAAAAAAAAGTGAAGGGAGAGGGTAGGGATTAAATCATAATAGAACTGGAGAGAGAAATAAAGTACTCCATGTCTCACGGTGCCCACCTCTCTCTAAAGGCATCAAGAGCATTTGTGTACACTGCACGTAGGGCAGAAGTGCATCCAAAAAGACAATAACAGGTTTTTCAGGTGACTAAAAATGGAGTGCAAATGCTCACAACCAACGAATGCCTGGTCCGTGGACTCCATAGCATGGCAAAACAAACAGTTGGGCTGGGACTGTGTGAACCACTGCAGTTGCAAGCACCCTTGTACAGCACCCTCTACCCCATATCCCCAAGGGAAAGAGGGAGAAGTCCTGCATGGAGAGCACTCCACTGGGGATTCCCACCACCTGACAGGATATGTCCAAGGTAGATGAAGGAGAAGTAGTTGATGGTATGCAGCAGCGGTCTATACATAGATCGTCATTTTGCTTCCCTAAAACATGTATCTCGGAATAACAAGCAAAGTCTGAAAAGAACAATGATTATGTGGAAAAGGTGAGGGGAGAGGGTTGTGTGGCTCAGGTTGTGGGGCATAGGATCATGTGGCCAATGTGAAATTAGAATCCGAGCAGGGATACAATTCCACCATACTCATCATCCTTCAACTGGTGCTCGACATCTGGTGTAGCATCACCGCTTTAAAGCATCGGATGGTAGTGGTTACGAGCCAGACATCTACCGCCACTCTGCTTGCCACTGTCCACAGCAGCATCCAGCAGAGGTCCCAACCACCAGCACGTCCCAGACCAGGGTCTCCCCCTCAGCCACGGCCCTCCCTTCCGCCAACCACTCGAACCTACGATTGTAGAAGTGCAGGTTCCTGAGCAACATCTCTCTGACAATAGCTGCAACTCCTGACAGCAGGTCAACTGTGGCCCAGACATTGATCAGGCTCTGGTAAGAGACAGGCAGCATCCTATGGGTGACCTGCAATGAACATCAGCTGCACTCTGTAACTGAGGTAACGCACCGGACAGAAAAAATATGTGGACAGCACACACCACCTAGGAAGACACTCGACAAAGGTGTCATGCAAGGTCTGAAGACAGTAGTCACTTGGGTGCGGAGGATACTCCGGTTTACTTTTTTTTAGCAGCAGAGCAGAGGTGGAAAGCCCAGGCAGCAGCAGCAGTAGAACTAGGCCCAGTTGCTACAGCAGCAGATGAAGTTGAAGAAGGGCTTAACACAGCCAAAAAGAGCTAAGTCAACAGCTCAATCCAACAATCAAGCTTCCTCCCCCACAGTACAACAGTACAGTGGCTGCAGCTAGCCAGCTGGGAGTCAGTTGATCTGAGGAGATTCTAATCTCCTATTTATATTTTTTTGTTTACACTACAGACAGCAGTTGTGTGTGTGCGCGCGCATGCATGCAAATGAGAAAATGCAGGAGTCAGTAAAAATACCAAATGAGAAATCATTTTATTCAACATTTCCACCATCAGGAAAAACATGCATGTGGCTAGGAAACCAGTAGCAAGCAAAGCCTGGTAGGAGTAATGCATACACGAAAGAAATGTGAAAGGGAGGGTAGATATCAAATCAACATAGAATTGGAGTGGGAAATAAAGCACTCCACCTCCTGCAGTGCTCACCTCTCCCTACAGGCATTGAGAGACTGTTGGTGGACACCACGTGCTCCCTCTCCAAGGGCACCGGGCTCGAATGTAACTGCAGAAGAGGGGCAGGCAGTTGGCAGGAACAACCCCCTTCACAACCAGCTGCATGGACCTGTCAACAGTCAGTCTGGTCAGACCCAGGAGCAGACCCACGGGGAAATCTTCTGACTTGCCCTCCCCTCCGCGCTGGATGCCCAAAGATCAGGAGTGTGGTGCTGAAGTGCAACCAAAAGCGTAGGAGAAAGTCTTTTAGATAATGAAAATGGGAGTGCAAATGCCCACACTCAATATATTTACATATGGTCCATGGACTCCGCAGCACTGCAAAACAAACAGCTGGGAGTCTGTGAACCATTGCAAACTGCAGTTGCACAGGACTGCTGTGTGCAACACTCTCTACCACAGATCCCAGAGGGTAACAGTGAGGACTCTCATGTAGAGAGCCCTCCACTGGGAATCTCCTCTGCCTGGTGGTAAATGTCTGGCATGTCTGGGTGATGAATGAAGGAGAAGAGGTGGATGGTTTGTAGCAGCAGTCTCTACAGGGCTTGCCGTTTTGCCCCTGTAAAACCCTACTATACTTTGGCGGCTGCTTAGGTTGTGGGGTACAAGCATCTGGGAGAGGTACGGACCTTGGGGCCAATGTGAAATTCTGTCCTAGCAGGGGTACTCACAGATGGGTTCCACTGCACTCATGAGCGTCCTCTAACTGGTGCACTATGTTGGATCTGAGCACTACTGTTTTAAGGCATTGGATGGCAGTGGTTATGAACTGGATATCTACCTCTGCCCCGCATCGGAATTCCTATGGCCACATCCATCCAGACCCCTGCCACCCAGTATGTTCCATGGTCCTACTCTCCACCAACCACTCAATCCTGCAACGGTGGAGGTGCAGATTCCTGAGCAACGGCTCTCTGATGATAGCCGCTACTCCTGATGGCCGATAGGCCTGGCATGAGTTGATCATGTGACAAACATTGATCAAGTCCTGAGGGCAACCTGCAAACCCTCGCAAGTCAATGAACAGGAGCTACATGTCATAATTGAGGTCACGCACCTGGCAGAAAAAAAACACTTAGGAAGTGGAACGACATAAAGGTATTGCTGCAACATTTGAAGGCAGAAAGTCACCATCTGGGTGCGAGGACAATCCTTTTTTTTATTTTATTAAACAATTCAATTTACAAAACAAGTAACATTAACAGCTGTATACAGAGAAACAGCTTTTTACAAGGGAGAGGTAAAGCCAGGCCCCAAACGCTACTTGGCTCGGAGGTAGTATGCTACTAGTTGTGTTTCAAGACGTCCTCGCCATTACTCCTTTAAGTAATTCTCTCTCTTTCTCACTGTTTATTGCTTTTCAGTTACAGGACCAGATGTTTTTAACAACATTAGCATGTACAAGCAATAAAAGTTTGAGAGCAGTAAATTAATTCTTAATAACTTGCTCTCAGATTTTTAAGGCACTGGATTTTTATTTTATAAATCACAGTTTCAATGAACTAAATAGCGCTGTGTCTCTTTCTTTAATGACTGCTCCAACCCTACATGCAATGTTCCATAGATTGTTTGGTTGTGGTTCTGTTCGCCGAGCTGGGAATTTGTGTTGCAGATGTTTCATTCCCTGTCTAGGTGACATCCTTAGTGCTTGGGAACGCCTCTGTGATGTTTCCTCCAGCATTTATAGTGATTTGTACCTGCCGCTTCCGGTTGTCAGTTAATCAGATAAAGCATGAGTCAACTGCTTTTGATCAGTCTCAAACAAATTACAAAATTCTTGCGCTGGCTTGCCAATTGGATACTATTTGAAGTAAATAACATTGATACCAAACTACTCATTAGGAGTTGTTTTGGTGGGGCCTGGCAATTCATTCACAGAAATAGGCCATTCAGCTTAATAAGTGTACACTGACCCTCAGAAGAGCATCCACACTCACCCCCCCATCCTATTCATGTAACCCTGCATTTCCCATGGCTAATTCACCTAACCTACAGGTCTTTGGACTGTGGAAGGAAACTGGAGCACCTGACGGAAACCCATGGGTTTCTGCTGGGTGCTCCGGTTTCCTCCTACAGTCCAAAGATGTGGCTAGGTGAATTGGCCAAGCTAAATTGCCCATAGTGTTCAGGAATGTGTAGATTAAGTGCATTAGTCAGGGTAAATGTAGTAGGTATGGGAATGGGTCTGGTTGGGTTACTCTTCGGGGGTCAGTGTGGACTTGTTGGGCCGAAAGACCTGTTTCCACACCGTAGGGATTCTCTGATTCTATAAAATCCATGCAGACATGGGGAGAATGTGCAAATTTCACATAGACAGTCGGCCAAGGCCGGAATTGAACCCTTGTCTCTGACGCTGTGAGGCAGCAATGTGAACGATTGAGCCACCATGCTGCTTCAAATTATTTGGCAATGAGCCAAAAATTTGACTAAGCACCTTCTCCACTTCAATGACCCACCCCAGTTTGACTGGCCTTTCCAAAAAAACTGAATATAGAAGATAAGGTCTGCATTCCCCCTCATGTTAGCACAGATTACACTTAGAGACCCTCAAGAATCACAAACATCCAAATGCCAATTCCCATCGTAATGTATATTTAAACGTGACATGCTCATTAGAGACCAGTGAACCTGCAGAAGTGGGAAAATTTCTTATGTTAAAGGACAATCCAGCCTCAAAAGTTCTGATGAAGGAATATACATGTGAATGAAAACCAAATTATATACATTCATTCCCTAAACCAGGAGACTGGATTACCACTAAATTTGAACTTGCTTAGTAACCAAGTTCTTAAGTTGCAGGAGTCAAAGCCTGTAAAGAAAAGGTATTCTGGGTACAGTCAAGCACATGATCATTAGGGCCAGGCAAAGTAAATAAAATGAGAACCCCTGAGCAACAGAAGAGGCAAGATTAAAACGAAGCTGAGAAACAGTTGTTAGGTGGATAATACAATTGAGAATTTTTCTTGAAAATACAGGGATTAAAAGGAGAAGTGAAAAATAAATAAGCAGCTAAGTGAGAGAAAAGACTACCAGTTAATAAAGAGAGAATCCAAAACTCCTCCTTGAACATGTGGAACAGTAAAGGGTCAGGAAAGCAGGAGTGGGGCTGATTAGAGGCCTTAGGCAAAAGTGAGGACTGCAGATGCTGGAAACCAGAGTCGAGATTAGAGTGGTGCTGGAAAAGCACAGCAGGTCAGGCAGCATCTGAGGAGCAGGAAAAAAAATTTTAAAAAAAAAAAATCGACATTTCGGACAAAAGCCCTTCATCAGGAATGGAGGCAGGGAGCCTGATTAGAGGCCCTGCATATGATGGAGAAAGGTATAGCTGAGATACTTAACTAACTACTCTGAACCTACCTTTAGCAAAGACATGTTCTTCAAGTCAAAGAGGAAGGAGTTGCGATACTGGGTACACTAAAAATTGCTACCAAGAGGAGATATTAGATAGAATGGATATACTTAAAGAAGAAAAATCACCAGGATCAGATGTGATGCATTGCAGCATAGAGAGGGAAGAAAGATTGAAAATTGCAGGGGCACTAACCATAATCGCTCAGTGTGATACAGGGTGGAATAGGAAGCTTGGATCAACTGTTTGTGTTTGCAAAAGGGTCAGGAGCTAGTGGACACCAATTTAAAAAGATCGGTAAAAGAAGCAATGGCAAATTGAGGGAACATTGTTTTATGCAGAGAATGGTTATGATCTTAAAATGTACACCTGGAGAGTCTGAAGAAGATTGAATTAATTGTGACTTTTAAAAAGCAAATGAGTAATTATCTGAAAACACCACCATGCCTAAAACGATTGTTACATATATTGATGACAAAGATGTAGAGAACAAAACTATTGCCAATCCATTGCAAAACAAGTCTGATGCCATCAAAACCAAACTACAAATTACAGTTAACATGAAAGAAAACAACAGAGTAAATGTTCAAAAAGCCTATTGCATAAATAGAAAGGATTATCTTTATAAATCTAATGAAGGCCCTCTGAATAAATGATAATGAGAAGAGAAGAACGTAAGAAATGATGGCTGAGGTTATCTTGCCTCTCGAGCCTGCTCTGCCTTTCAAGAAAGGAGGTCTTGACTGATCTTCTACAATCAACATCACCATCCCACCCACGTGTCATATCTCTTCATCTGCTTTCAGTCAAAACATCAACTGATTTTAGCTTTGAATGTACCCAGGTGATTGAATAATGCATAGATTAGTATAGATTTATCACTTAATTTGCTTAAAAAGGCATATTACAAGTACAGAATAAATATTAGCTTTTCATTACTTGTCAGAGCTACTTTAGCCATTAGTCAAATTAGAACCTTGATCAGGGCAGCTTGGAAAAAGAATGCTCTTGGTATGCACACCAAAATAATTGGAGATTGGGAAAGCCAAACAGAAAGACTGCAGTTAAGCCTCCATGGATGAAATTTTGCACCTTTGTGCATAGCACAGAGCTCATCCTTTCAAGTATTTAAAGCGGTGGCCAACTCCATTTGCCCGCTTGTGAATTCTGATGTGCAATATCAACTTTCATTGAGCACAAGCAATAGTGAGCCAAGATCACACCACTGCAGTGGAAGCTCAGACTGGCTTCTGGTTCTGGATTACAGTGCTTAAAAGAGGCTTGTAGATTGTCAGAGCAGTACAGCAATCTCACCTGCAACAGATCAAAAAGGCTGAAGCACTACTCTAGAAGAGCAGCAGTGGTTCCATGGAACATTAACCTGTTCTCTCCAGATAAAAGCTTGTGTCCTCTAATTGAGCCAACACCAGAGTCTTTGGTAACGTGTTGTTGGAAAAGCGCAGCAGGTCAGGCAGCATCCAAGGAGCAGGAGAATCGACGTTTCGGGCATGAGCCCTTCTTCAGGAATGAGGAAAGTGTGTCCAGTAGGCGAAGATAAAAGGTAGGGAGGAGGGACTTGGGGGAGGGGTGCTGGAAATGCGATAGGTGGAAGGAGGTTAAGGTGAGGGTGATAGGCCAGAGTGGGGGTGAGGGGTGGAGAGGTCAGGAAGAAGACTGCAGGTTAGGAAGGTGGTGCTGAGTTCGAGGGTTGGGACTGAGACAAGGTGGGGGGAGGAGAAATGACATGCAGGTCCTTGGACTCCTCCATTGCCAGACCATAGCAACACGACGGCTGGAGGAAGAGCGCCTCATCTTCCGCCTAGGAACCCTCCAACCACAAGGGACGATCTCAGATTTCTCCAGTTTCCTCATTTCCCCTCCCCCCACCTTGTCTCAGTCCCAACCCTCGAACTCAGCACCACCTTCCTAACCTGCAATCTTCTTCCTGACCTCTCCGCCACCACCACCATTCCGGCCTATCACCCTCACCTTAACCTCCTTCCACCTATCGCATTTCCAACACCCCTCCCCCAAGTCCCTCCTCCCTACCTTTTATCTTAGCCTGCTGGACACACTTTCCTCATTCCTGAAGAAGGGCTCATGCCTGAAACGTCGATTCTCCTGCTCCTTGGATGCTGCCTGACTTGCTGCGCTTTTCCAGCAACACATTTTCAGCTCTGATCTCCAGCATCTGCAGTCCTCACTTTCTCCCCAGAGTCTTTGGTAGCCTAGATTACGACTGCCCATTCCAAGACAGTCCAAATTCTCATCCAGAACAGCTCCAGGTCATCCTCCAAAATCATCTGCAATCTTCTCCACTGAAACTCTGCATTTTCCTGCAGCTATAGGAATACTATTACTACAGAGACGGCAAGGGCACATTGAAAACCGGGAATAAAGGAACAAATAAGAGTGGTTCATTTATGCAAAATGGAATGATTCTATATATAAACGTGATGTGTTTGCTTTCCCTTTGTAGCTGGCCATAATTAAAAAACAAGTCACTACAAAACAAAGGGGTTTTAAGTGTTATTGAATAGGAAATGGCAGTTGTGGGTTACAGGTATTACAATCCAATTAGCACTACAGAGACAGAAAAGTCTCTTCCTCTGCTTCCTCCCACCACTACCTCCTTGCATAACTAGTGGCTGTGCTGTCCTTTCATAATTAAAAATCACACGACACCAGGTTATAGTCCAACAGGTATATTTGGAAGCACTAGCTTTTGGAGAGCTCCAGTGGGGAAGATGCTTGAGAATATTATCAAGGAAGAAATAGCAAGGCATCTAGATAGCAATTGTTACGGTGAGAACAGGTTCACGAAGAGCAGGTCATGCTTAACTAATCTTTTAGAATTCTATGAAGACATTATGAGCATGGTGGACAATGGGGACCCAATGGATGTGGTGTACCTAGATTTCCAAAAGGCTTTCGACAAGGTGCTGCACAAGAGGCTGCTGCATAAGATAAAGTTGCATGGCGTTGTGGGTAAAGTATTCGCATAGATAGAGGATTGGTTAACATGCAGGAAGCAAAGTGTGGGGATAATGATTGCCAATCAGAGTAGCAATCAGTTACTAGTGGTGTGCTATCTCCTCCCTAGCTTCCCAGAGAATCCTCGGATAAATCCCAGGGGACTTGTCTACTTTCACTCCTTCTAGAATTGATAACACCTGTTCGTAACTAACCTTGATCCTTTCTAGCCTAATATCTCATACCTCATTCTTCTCCTCTACAATATTTGCCTTTTCCTGAGTAAAAACCAATGAGAAATGTTTGTTTAGCACCTCTCCGATCTCCACAGGGTCCACGCTCAACTTCCCATTTCGGTCTTTGACTGGCCCTATTCCTACCCTAGTCATCCTTTTATTCCTCACATACCTATAGAAAGCTTTAGGGTTCTCCTTTATTCTAGTTGCTAAAGACTGTTCGTGTCCTCTCTTTGCTCTTCTTAACTCTCTCTTTAAATCCTTCCTAGCTGATCTATAACTCTCCATCGCCTCATCTGAACCATCTTACCACATCAACACATAAGCCTCCTTCTTCTGCTTAGAAAGAGATGCAATTTCTGTAGTAAACCACGGTTCCCTTACCTTATCACTTCCTCGCTGCCTGACAGGGACATACCTATCAACCACACGCAATATCTGTTCCTCAAACCAGCTCCACATTTCCACTGTCTGCATCCCCTGCGTTTTGCTACCCCATTCTATGCATCCTAATTCTTGCCTAATCGCATTATAATTGCCTTTGCCCCATCGATAACTCTTGACCTGTGGCATATACCTATCCCATTCCATCGCTAAACTAAACATAACTGAATTATGGTCACTGTCTCCAAAGTGCTCACCTACAACTAAATCAAACACCTGGCCTGGTTCATTACCAAGCACCAGATCCAGTGTGGCCTCTTGTTGGCCCTTCGACATACTGCGTCAGGAAACCCTCCTGTACACATTGGACAAAAACTAATCCATCCGATGTATGAGAGTTATAGCATTTCCAGTCAATGTTGGGGAAGTTAAAGTTCCTCATAATGACCACCCTGTTCCTTTCACTCCTACCCAGAATCATTTTGCTAATCCTCTCTTCCGCCTCCCTGGAACTCTGCAGAGGTCTATAAAAAACTTCAAGCAGTGTGACCTCTCCTCTTCTGTTTCTAACCTCAGCCCACACTACCTCAGTAGATGAGTCCTCGTCAAAAGTTCTTTCAGCCACCGTTATACTATCCTTGATGAACAAGGCCACACCTCTCCCTCTTTTATCACCTTGCCTGTTCTTAATGAAAGATGTAAACCCTGGAACCTGCAATATCCATTCCTCACCCTGCTCTAACCATGTCTCCGAAATGGCCACAACATTGAAGTCCCAGGTACCTATCCATGCTGCAAGCTCACCTACCTTATTTTGGATATTTCTGACGTTGAAGTAGACACACTTCAAACCAGCTTGCTGTCTACCAGCACATGCCTGTGACTGTGAAATCCGTCCCTGTCCTCCCTACTCTCATCCTTCTGGGCACTGCAACGACACCTCAAGTTCCATCCCCCTGCTGAGCTAGTTTAAACCCACTCAAATATCACCAGCAAATTTCCCACCCAGGATATTAGTACCCCTCTGGTTCAAGTTTGTACAGGTCCTACCTTCTCCAGAAAGAGCCACAATTATCCAATTACTTGAAACCCTCCCTCCTGCACCATCCTTGCAGCCACGTGTTCAGCTGATATTTCTCCCTATTCCTTGCCTCACTATCACGTGGCACGGGTAACAAACCAGAGATAACAACTCTGTTTGTTCTAGCTCTCAGCTTCCACTCGAGCTCCCTGAAATCCTGCTTTACATCTTTACATCCCTATCCCTCTTTCTACCTATGTCATTGGTACCTACATGGACCACGACTTGAGGCTGGTCACCCTCTCCCTTCAGGACCCCAAAGATACGATCTGAGACATCACGGACCTTGGCACCCGGGAGGCAACACACCAACAGTGTGTAGGGAAATAGATGGTGACATCTTGTAAAATGTCTATAACACAGAGGAGCAAACGATGGGTGTCTTGAAACGCATAAAGGTGGATAAATCCCCAGGACCTGATCAGGCGTCCCCTAGGACTCTGTGGGAAGCTAGGGAAGTGATTGCTGGGCCTCTTGCTGAGATGTTTGTATCATCGATAATCACAGAAGAGGTGCTGGAAGACTGGAGGTTGGCTATTATTGGTGCCACTATTTAAGAAAGGTTGGTAAGGACAAGCCAGGCAATTATAGACCAGTGAGCCTGACATCAGTGGTGAGCAAGTTGTTGGGGGGAAACCGGAGGGGGAGAATTTACATATATTTGGAAAGGCAAGGACTCATTCGGGATAGTCAACATGGCTTTGTGCATGGGAAATCATGCCTCACGAACTTGATTGAAAAAGTAACAAAGAGGACTGATGAGGGCAGAGCGGTAGACGTGATCTATATGGACTTCAGTAAGGCGTTTGACAAAGCTCCCCATACGAGACTGGTTAGCAAGGTTAGATCTCATGGAATATATCTCATGGAGAACTAGCCATTTAGATACAGAACTGGCTCAATGGTAGAGAGAGAGGGTGGTGGCAGAGAGTTGCTTTTCAGACTTGAGGCTCATGACCAGTGGTGTGCCACAAGGATCGGTGCTGGATCCACTATTTTTGTCATATACATAAGTGATTTGGATGTGAACGTAGGAGGTATCGTTAGTAAGTTTGCAGATGACACCAAAATTGTAGGTGTAGTGGACAGTGAAGAAGGTTACCTCAGATTACAATGGGATCTTGATCAAACGGGCCAATGAGCCGAGGAGATGGAGTTTAATTTAGATAAATGCGAGGTGTTGTATTTTGGGAAAGCAAATCTTAGCAGGACTTGTATACATAATGAAAAGGTCCTCAGGTGTGTGCTGAACAAAGAGACCATGGAGTGCAGGTTCACAGCTCCTTGAAAGTAGAGTCGCAGGTAGATAGGATAGTGAAGGCGGTGTTTGGTATGCTTTCTTTTATTGGCCAGAGTATTGAGTACAGGAGTTGGAAGGTCATGTTGTGGCTGTACAGGATGTTGGTTAGGCCACTTTTTGAATATTGCGTGCAATTCTGGTCTCAGTCCTATCGGAAAGATGTTGTGAAACTTGAAAGGTTTCAGAAAAGATTTACAAGGATGCTGCCATGGTTGGAGGATTTGAGCTATAGGGAGAGGTTGAATAAGCTGGGGCTGTTTTCCCTGGAGCTTCAGAGGCTGAGGGGTGACCTTATAGAGGTTTATAAAATCATGAATGTCTGTTTATCCTATCCATGCCAAAGTATTTTCCCTGGAGTGTGGGAGTCCAGAACTAGAGGGCATAGGTTTAGGTTGAGAGGATATAAAAAAAAAAAGAGACCTAAGAGGCAACTTTATTATGCAGAGTCTGGTGCGTGTATGGAATGAGCTGCCAAAGAAAGTGGAGACTGGTAAAATTGTAACATTTGCTGGAAGGCATCTGGGTGGGTATATGAAGAGGAAGGGTTTAGCAGGATATGGGCCAGGTGCTGGCAAGTAAGACTAGATTAGGTTGAGATATCTGATCGGCATGGACGAGTTGGACTGAAGGGTCCGTTTCCGTGCTGTACATCTTTATGACTCTACAATTTTATTGAGTGTCGGAGCAGGCACGAAGGGCCAGATGGCCTACTCCTGCTCCTAGTTCTTATGTATGAATGCAAACATCGTGATTACTGTCAGGATACTGGGCATTACCTTGCCTGTTTCATGGCCTATAGTTACATATTAGCTGTACGTTGAAGGAGTAAATCCCTTTAGTTGCCATATAATCAAAATGATTGACATGCGGTGCCCAGAAAACATTTAGGTTGTTGTGGCACACCCTATGCCACAGGGAAACTTGCAATCCTAATAAAGTGCACATTTGTTCCACCTGCGAGTCTCTGGCAATTGAGAACAAAAGGTAGTTAGCTCTCCTTGAATATAGTGCCATAGCCAACGGTCTTATAATGTCTTGTCCAACAAAGGACCGAAAACAAGACATTGCAAGTATTTCCTCTTCTAACCTGGGAAGATCAGAGCATACAAAAGCTCATCATTATAATCAGCTTCCTTGCCCTTTTGAGGTTGTATTTATGGCTAGAACAGAGAACAAACTCAGATCTGAATTGGGTGATCATTTATTGATGGTAATTTGTTACTGATCAAATGCAGAAGCAAATGCACCTTGTTTTTTTTTCTTCACATTTCCTGTTCAATAAAAGTTCATTTTTCAACTGTTTGAGGGCTTCCCAATATGACAAGCTCCCATATTAAACAATGAGGTGTTTATGGTATGCTGGGTATTAGGGGAAAAAACACTTGTTAGGTTATAAGATAGTATGGTACTAAGGTAGGTGAACTGGTGAACTCGGATTTCACCAGTTTCCTCATTTCCCCTCCCCCCAGCCTGTCTCAGTCAAATCCATCAAATTCAGCACCGCCTCCCTAACCTGCAATCTTCTTCCCGACCTCTCCGCCCCCACCCCAATCTGTCCTATCACCCTCACCTTGACCTTTTTCCACCTATCACATTTCCGACGCCCCTCCCCCAAGTCCCTCCTCCCTATCTTTTATCTTAGCCTGCTGGACAAACTTTCCTCATTCCTGAAGAAGGGCTAATGCCCGAAACGTCGATTCTCCTGTTCCCTAGATGCTGCCTGACCTGCTGCGCTTCTCCAGCAACACATTTCCATCTACTAAGGTAGGTAGCCTGTGTAACTCTATTCTTCTAGCTACAGTTACTATGACAGTCACACCTCCCCCCTCACTTCCCTCCAAGGCCCCAAAGGAAACTTCCATATCCGCCACAAATTCACCTGCACCTCCACACACATCTATTGCATCCTCTGCACCCGATGTGGCCTCCTCTATATTGGGGAGACAGGCCACCTACTTGCGGAGCATTTCAGAGAACACCTCTGGGACACCCGGACCAACCAACCCAACCACCCTGTGGCTCAACACTTCGACTCCCCCTCCCACTCCACCAAGGATATGCAGGTCTTTGGACTCCTCCATCGCCAGACCACAACAACACGACGGTTGGAGGAAGAGCGCCTCATCTTCCGCCTAGGAACCTTCCAACCACAAGGGATGAACTCGGATTTCACCAGTTTCCTCATTTCCCCTCCCCCCACCTTGTCTCAGTCAAATCCCTTGAACTCAGCACCGCCTTCCTAACCTGCAATCTTCTTCCTGACCTCTCCGCCCCCACCCCATTCTTACCTATCACCCTCACCTTGACCTCTTTCCACCTATCGCATTTCCAACGCCCCTCTCCCAAGTCCCTCCTCCCTACCTTTTATCTTAGCCTGCTGGACAAACTTTCCTCATTCCTGAAGAAGGGCTTATGCCCGAAACGTCGATTCTCCTGTTCCCTGGATGCTGCCTGACCTGCTGCGCTTTTCCAGCAACACATTTTCAGCTCTGATCTCCAGCATCTGCAGACCTCACTTTCTCCTCCCTTTACAAAGTGAGTTTCAGGCTCAGCCTAGTAGCCTATTGGACCCCACAAACCTTCATGTTCCTTTCTTGCTTGCATACCCTGTCAACCTTTTCAGTTCTGAGCTTCCACATATTCCCACCCAACTCTTTCATTTAAGTTTTCATCTCCCAGGAACAGCTGGGTTTTAGATACAGTGTAGGAAATTTGAATGGCTCAGGACTGGCAAGCACTTTTGCTGCTAATGAGCATATGATTATAGCACCATAAAAACATGGTGCATACATAAATGAGGTGAACAGCAGAGAATTGCATGAGATAACTCACTAGAATTCTCATTCTGTGAAACTCAGATTCCTGAACGGATACTTAGTTGAACTTTATCAAAAATCAACAATGTCTATTATACCAATGTAACCTGTACCTAGTTACCACCACCTAATAAACAACAATTTTAAGACAAAAGCTTCTTCTCACTAGACCACTAGGTGGTTTTCCTCAATCAGGCAAGAGCTAGCTCTGTAGACCCCTACCAGGAAACAGGATTGTAGCAGCAAATCTGTACCATCATGAACTCTAGCAAGTATTCATCTTGCAACAGACTGCACATCCAAAAACTCTTTCAGTCCTGCCTTTTAAATTAGGTGATTTCAGTTTTCAAATTATCCACTTTCCACTTGGAAAAAATACAATATATAATCATGTGAAAATTCATACAAGATGTTGATTTACATGCTGTGCCATATGTATGCAAGATAAGGCTAACAGTACAAGCAAAAGTCACTTGAGATACATCAGACTTTCTACTTAAAATGAAAGTATGCTGAATGCTGACATTTTCTATGAAGTTTAATATTAAAGCTTAATATTTTTGAATGGTGAGGAAGAATCTCGTAAGCCAGTATTTAGTATAATAAGGCAAAGGCTTGTATTAAATACTTTCAGAATACATTTCCTTCTTTTTAATAAGTTTCCATGTACTGTAATTATGGGAGTCAATATGCATATTTCCTCCTTCACCAAATTTCTTAAAGCTATACTAATATTTAAATTCAGAGTCCATTCACAAATTTGAAATATGGTGGCGTGCTTAGAGCTTTTCTGCATTTTACTTGATAAATCAAACAAAACGTTACTTTGAAGTAATTATTTATAACTTATTAAATATTATAAAAATAATCTCCAAGATATTCACACTTGTGTCCATCCTCCTTTAAGTTTTCTCCTGAGCAATACCAGTGTTTGGCTCTTATACATTATCCTGAAGAGCAAGTTTTTTTGTTGATTAACATGGGTCATTCTGTTCCCTCTTACCATCACAGCCAAGTCCACAACCACCAGTACTTACAGGTGGTTAGTGCTTTGTATTGACTTTACTTTTTTAAAAAAAAGGTACTCAGCTTCACTGGTCATGTTTCATGGTAACAAAGGAGTTGTTTACAAACATTAATACTCAGCAAATCATCAGTTTTGCTGTCAATCAAAAAATATGTTAAATGCATGTTGTAGATTGCAGCCTTGACAACTGGCAATTCTAACCCCAAATTGAAAGTTTGGTTGTAGTTGCTGACTATTTATTCTTCATAATCATACAGCATAGAAACAAGCCCTTCAGCTCACCATGTCCATGCTGATCAAAAACTAAACTATACTAATCCCATTTACCTGCACTTGGCCCAGAGGCTATTATATCCTGGTATTTCAGGTGCTCATCCAGATGCTTCTTAAGTATTGCCAGAGTACCTCCTTCCACCACCCCCTCCACCAGTGGGTTCCATATTGCTACCAAAATAAAGTTTTCTTCCAATCTCCTTTAAATCACTTACTCCTCACTTTAAATTTTGATCTTCTGGTCTTAAACGTGGCTGCCATGTGGAAAAGATTGTTATGATCTGCCTAATCTATGTCTCATAAATTTGTACATCTCAATTAGAAACATTCCCCACCCATCCCAACGCGACAAGGAAAACAAACCCAGCTTGTCCAGTCTCTCCTCATAGCGGAGACCTTGCACCCCAAGCAACACCCTAGCAAATCTCTTCTGTACCCTCTCCAGTGCAATTATATCCTTGCACTGTGTAGGGATCAGAACTGCAACAGTATTGGAGTTTGAAAAAATAGGAAAAAGATAAATATTTTCCAAGAAAACCTCATGAGTGAATCTGTACCACTTTTAGCCAGTTAAAATGAAAGAAATCACATTTTGCCATGCTTGAGATGTTTCATGCTTGCATGCACATGAAGAAGCAGTGATATTAACATTGAACTCTCAACTTTCAATCCAGAAACATGTATTCTTGCTCACTCCATGCACCTCATTGCTCTTTTTACCCAATTTTCCTGGTAAACCAGTTAGTCTCGCACTATAGATATGGAGTTATAGAGTCAAAGAGATGTACAACATGGAAACAGACCCTTCGGTCCAACCCGTCCATGCCGACCCAATCTAGTCCCACCTATCCACATCTTGCTGCTTCTCTGCGCACATCCCCTTATGTGACATTCTTTCCACATTCCTGTCATTGTAAGCATTTATGTTGTTTCATCACAAATGCTCCAGTCTTATGCGAGTCCTTCAATTCCCACACATAGCCTAATCTGTATGCACTGTTGTTTGAGTCTTTTTATCCAGATAGGCAGAGAGAGAAGCTTCTTGGCTTCTCTGTTGCTTCTATTTCTTGGTGTTGAACCAGAGTTCATCTTCCATTTCATTGCCAGAATTAAGGTTTAAAAATTGTCATGTCTCGGGAGATCGCCTTTAGCACAGTTCAAATTGGTCAAATGACCCATTTCATGTTTCACAAAACTAAAGGCAAAATCAATAGATGTGAAACTGGAAATGCATAGCAGGTCAGACAGTATTTGAGGAAAGGAAAGCCAATGTTTTGGCACAAAATGTTGATTTTCCTGCTCCTCAGACACTAACCTGCTGTATTCTTACAACTTCACATCTACCTGACTGACTTCCAGCATCTGCAGTCCTCACTGCCTCCGGTTCTGCTGAAGCAAGTCAGGTAGTTTGATTGATAGAAGTTAAAGGGATCTAAACTGTTGGACTGGGACACTGAGGCAATGACAGAAACCTGTGTGCTAAATAGACTTTGAACCTCAGAAATCCCAGGAAACAGAGGAGAATGTTGGATTGTAAACAGCTGTGCTTTAATCTGATCATTTACTTCCAAGATGAAAAACTACTGGGCTCTCAAGAACAACTAATTACTATTTCTACCTGGATACAAAGTCCATGTAGTACACGTGGTCATGGAACCAGACTGAGAAAGAGGTAAGGATTTCTAAGATATTTCTGAAAACTTTGAAACGTGGTCAGACTGCCAAGATCCAGAATAGGGGGAGGAGCAATAAGTAGCAAGACGGTGTGTGCAAGTAGAAGATCATACTTGGATTGGAAAGACCAAGTGCGTGGCAAGTTAAAATGAAACTGGGAAAAAAAAATACCTAGTTTTAGCTAATGGAAATATCTCCAAGACAAAAAAAACAACTGTAAAAGACAGAGTTAGTAGCTTCCAAGTTTAGAGAGAGTTCAGAAGTAAACCCCCCCCCCAGCAGTCAAAAATAATGTTTCAACTGATTTTGGGGCAAGTTTAATGTCTACTTAAAGGACAGGTTTAGTGAGTAACTGATAGTAAGTTTTCTCAGTTGACTAAAAGTTCTATTTTATACTCTAAAGCACACTGATTACAAAAATATTAATAGCATTTTTAGTTGGCTTATTACAGTAAATCTCAAAACATGCCCATGAATTCTTGTGGAATCTGTTCAGCTATGAAATAAAAAGTTCAAATTTGAAAGTTTATGGTCTCCACCAGGATTGTATTCAAATGTCACTGCACAGATCAGCCTTAGTCCTTGTGTACCATAATACACAATTCTACTCTACTCTAGATGTCTGTCTTTATGCCACAAACACACATTTCCCCCATCTTATTTTATCCCATTCTATTAACACATTCTTCAATTAGACTTTTCCTCACGTACTTATCAACCCCTTCCCCCAAATGTATCAGTTATTTGCCTCAGTGGTAATTTGTTCTGTATGCTTATAACTTTGCATAAACCTCTCTCTGCTCAATTTTTCCACTCACAGATCATCTTTCCATTTAGACCTGTGTGTGAAACAACACCACAGAGGCCTGTATCCCATCATCAAGGCATCCTTTTATATACTTGTGAAGAGTCCTTGACACTGATCTAACTCGCTCAGAGTCAGATCATAGAGTGCTTGCCACACCTGTTCTTATCTATCAGGCAGTGCTCCCTAATTGGACCAGATTAACAACCCCAATCAGGAAACTCATTCTATGAGGTCCACCTGGCTGACCTTGTTACAATCACGTTAGCATGCATATCTGTTTCTCTTCCAATGTGAGCATGTCATTTTCATGGAGCATATCAATAGTTCTGCCTAATTATAAAATCTTTTCCCACTTTGATGCGCATTTTTTATTTGTACTTCCTTCCACACATTGCTGTAACTTTGTTTTGTATGTCTCCATGACACTTTGTTCATGTATAATTTCTGCCTCTGCTCATTTGTCTGTATTGTGAAAGGTATTCTTGCTCTCTTTCCCATTTATTTAAATCAAGATTATTCATTTAGCAATCCCCTTTCTAACTATTAACCCTAAAGTCAGAGGGTTAATTTCCAAACTATATCAATTACAACATTGCCCTTGAAAGCACAACCTGCTTGGCTGCTCAATGAGTCTTCAATAAGGCATAATTTACTTCAACTCAAGATTGAATTTATGTTTTACCTTTTACCTCTCTCAACTCAAACCTGAACTCCATTGTATTACCACAATTTCATGCTGCTCCCTGGCTGCTGACTCTGGCTTACACAGACAATTCAAACCTTTCGTACCCTGTTCAATTCAGAACAGCAATATTCAAATGTCCCACCCTTTGTTTATATTGTTTGCATATTTCCACATGCAAAACATGTTCCAATTTCACCTTTGCTACAACTTTTTTAACTGGAATCATTATCTATGTTATTATCACTTTTAGACTGGGTTACTCCAATCCTCTCCTGTTGAATCCAACCAGCAGGGCAGCAACAGAAGGGATGTTTAGGGAAGAAATTCTAGTGTTACAATTCTCAAGCACTTAAGTTCTGGGCAGCACTGCTGTACCTCACAGCGCCAGAGACCCGGGTTCAATTCCCACCTCGGTGGAGTTTGCACATTCTCCCAGTGTCTGCGTGGGTTTCGTCCGGGTGCTCCGGTTTCCACCCACAGTCCAAAAATGTGCAGGTTAGGTGTATTGGCCATGCCTGTAGTGTTAGGTGCAGGGGTAAATGTAGGGGAATGGGTCTGAGTGGGTTGCGCTTCGGCAGGTTGGTGTGGACTTGCTGGGCCGAAGGGCCTGTTTCCACACTAAGTAATCTAATCTTAACATCAAGATAGAAACTAAAAAGATGGAAAAAGATATAACACCTTGGTTCCCTTTTCTCTTGGCCTCAGTAGTGAGGCCACACCTGGAATATTGTGTACAGTTTTGTGCTCCTTATGTGGGGAAGATGTTCTTGCTATAGAGCATGCACAGTAAAGATTTGCTAAATGTTTTTCCAAGGAAAACAGGACTGACATAGGAGGAGAGATTGAGCTGTATTCACTGGAGTTTAGGAGAATTGGGGGAGGATGGGGTAGTTTCATTGAAACCTATAAAATTCTCATCAGATTAGTCAGGTGGGATGGTCCAGAACCAGGGGTCATAGTTCAAAGATAAGTAGTAAACTTTTAGGCCTGGGATGAGGAGTTTCTTCACCCAGAGTGGTGAGCCTGTGGAATTCACTATAACAAGATGTGGTTGAGGCCAAAATATTGTGGTCTCTCAAGAAGGAGGTGGATATATAATTCTTGTGGCCAAAGGGATTAAATGGATATTGGGGATTAGGTACTGAACTCAATGATCAGCCATGATCATACTGAATGGCACAGCAGGCTTGAATGGCCTCCTCCTACCTTCTCTTGATGACTTTACTCCATTCCCTTCTCAAATTGTAGTAATTAAGAAATTAGTAATGATTGATTTTCATTCCTACTTATTGCCTACTAATTGGCATGCTTTTTACTTGTTCAGTTTGATACTTCTTTAGGATTATGGAATTTGAGTCTTTGCAAGTATGTCATTAAAATTTGCATGCAATAAAGTGCACCGCCGGCATATGGCGCCAAAGTACAATGACAACTATTTGTAAAAGCTTTCTTTGCTGTGACAATGTTCGTGCTAAGGTCAGGTCTAGTCTATGCAAAACTAATACATTATTCTTCAGGGAAGTGTATGCCCCTTTAAGACAACCAGTTCCAATTTTTAAGTAAACATTGCTAACTTCATTCAAATGGTAATTGTTATTCAAGCTGAAGATTAAAATATTGGATTTATTTTGTTCAAATGCATTAACAGCCTTCAAACGCTGATTTCAGTATTTTGTGTTGTAGAATCCTGTTTGTTCTTTTCACAATGAAATGTATGCACGTACCAACATATTTGTACATATCTATATATCAAATAAAGTAGAAACCACTTAATGTAAATTATTTTGACAATTCAAAAGGCTTTTAAGCACTACATTAACCTTCCTTTGCTATTTCCTTTTTATATTTTATGCATTTTTGTGCAAAAACAACTTAGAATTATCCGCATAATTCTCTCTCAAACCCTACAACTGTTACCCACACATAAACAGCCATTCTCAAACCAATCTTATTTAAAAATTTGATAATCTGCACGATTTCTCATGAATTATATTTTTGTCCTATGGAGTAATGAAGTTCTACATTAGATTACATTGATCAGCATAAAATATTTCACATAGAAATCAACAATTCGGTCCCTGCAGTTTTCCAGACTTAAGGATTTGGTGAAAGAATGCTCAAAACAACGTGTGTAGCATTTATGGGCATATGCATCCAAATCCCAAACAATTTTAAATCATCCAAACAATACATTTTAATGCTACAAATTCACTTCTATATAATTAAAAAAGTCTTGTAAACATGCAGTCAAAGAATAAATTATACTTTCTTGTAATTGCTGTCCTATGATTGTATTCCAGAATGAAACTAATAACCCGAATTATTTAAAACAGCATTATCCAGCTTTCAAGATCCAGCAACAAGGCAGACATTTTGAAGCTTCTCTAATAATTTATTATGCACTAAAAATATAAAATTCAGTGTGCCAATATATCAGACCTTGAAACGGAAATTAATCCAAAATGTTGAAATATACTGTTTGCACAGCTAACTGTTCTGTTGACTGTAGTAGGGAAGACATCCCAGTCTCAGCAACTGAATATATTATGCAAATAAAACTACTGAACAACAAATTTATTCAAAAGAGTCTCTCCACAAGTGATATAAACAATTAGTCACTGTACTGCATTGGATTTTGATTATATACAATTAATTTTCAAAGGGGGAAACCAACAAAGAGCTTTTCTGTCAGGACACATTATCACAACATGAAATAAAATCTTCTGACAATAGACAATTAGTGAAAGAATCATCAGCTATCCCTAGCATGTCTAAACGTTTACTCTAGGCAATAGTTTTTTTAAAATTGCAAGGCTGCTATAATCACATAATTTTATGTATTTAGTTTTTCAGAAAATAAATCTAAAAGGAAGAAGCCCTACTGTCATTCAGTTATGCTTCTTTTATATGTTGAATAAGCTGGTTTCATCACAGACGTTTGCAGAATTAGATTACCTCAGGGCAAGCAGTTTATTATCTGTAGTCAAAGCGTCACCACAAATACCATTCTACACACTGAAATGTCACATTCTATTTGTCTCCACACAGCAGTATTAACAGGGCAGCAGCCAGGCAGACAAACTCAAACAGCAGCGATTAGAGGACTAAATGGAAAATAAATAAGCTGGAAAAATAATGCATTTTCCAATTCGCATTTTTACATGGTTTTCTAGTTTCCTTGTAAGTTTTAAGTTTGAAGGAAAGCAAATAGTTCAACCATCAATCTCTGGCTGGTGTATGGGAAGCACTCAAAAACTTAATACTCACAGGTGAAGATCTCAGCACAAGGATAGAATCATGTTTCTTAAACCAAATTTAAATGCAACAAAAGCAGACAATAATCATTCTACTCAGACATTTGAATGAGAATAGACAATTCCTATTAAAACAAAAATAATTTCTAAGATTTTCATAACCATTCTTTTGTAAACAATTGTTACCAATACTTGAACAAATTGTCCATATTTAGCAACGTGATGTTTTATACATTGGCACAAGTGATGAAAAACCCCTCCCTCAATTAGATCAATTAATTTGCAATTTGATTCATTTCCTTTTCTTTTCTCTCCTTCCAAGTGGTGCTTGGGGTTATAAGATGACTGGTATTCAGGTATTGATTAATGCAAGTCTGCACTCAATCTCAACACTGTGAAAGCAATCTCTGATTATCCATTTTCTTGCAAGGTCAAAACCCATAAAGCCATTGTATACCCCCATTCCACTTGAATTACCTGCAAGAAGATCACAATATTTTTACTAATGTTGTATGGATAGTACAGTTGAGAAAAGGAAAACACTAACTTCAAGAATCACCTTGGAAATCAGACTTGCAAATATTGTTGTATATACCAACAGTCAATCCACTTGTGAAATCTGTGACTTCAACACTTTATTTTCTAGAGTAAATCAGAGAAAATCAATTTGTAATGCAAATAGAGTATCTACTCTAAGTGTAAAAAAAAAAGCAACATTAGGTTTATTGTAAGTTTTTAGTCTAAGAACAATTTTGGTTAAAGTAAAATTGTTAAATGAATGCCTGGAGGCTCTGGGGAAAACTAAAGAAAAGCTGGCTTGGGAATTTTCTATGCCATTAAAAAAAACAAATTACTTTCACAGTTAAGAACAGAAGACAACTATTACGAGATTAATGACCGCAACTTTGACATTAATACTCCTCCAGTACATGAACAGGCTGAATAAGTTCTGAGCAAATTCCCTCAATGAGGTGTTATGGACTCATCTATACAGAGATATTTAGGGCTCCAACCAATAAGAAAAATCCAAGGATAAAGATAACTAAGAAAAGTCTCAAAGAGAATTCTATTTTACGTAGTAACACAAGTACATGGACAGAAAAGATTAACGAGTAAGTGTGCTGGTCCAGGGCCAAAGAAAACATTTAGTAGCTCATTTTAGAAGGTTGCACAGAACACAGAAGTACATTTAAAAAATCCAAAGAACTGTGGATGCTGGAAATCAGAAAAGAAAATGGAAATTAATGGAAAAACTCAAGTATGGTGTTATCTGTGAAAAGAAAGCAGAATTGTTTCAGGTCCAGTGGCCCCATCTTCTAAATAGTGAACCTGAAACATTAACACTGCTTTTTTTCCACAGATTTTAGATCAGAGTGGTGCTGGAAAAGCACAGCAGGTCAGGCAGGATCCAAGGAGCAGGTAAATCGACGTTTCAGGCAAAAGCCCTTCATCAGGAATAGAGGCAGGAAGCCTCCAGGGTGGAGAGATAAATGAAGGGGGGGGGGGGGGGCGCGGGCTGGGGAGAAGGTAGCAAAGAGTACAATAGGTGAATGGGGGTGGGGATGGAGGTGATAGGTCAGAGAGGAGGGTGGAGCAGATAGCTGGGAAGGGAGATTGGCAGGTAGGACAGGTTATGAGGACAGTGCTGAGCTGGAAGGTTGGAACTGGGATAAGGTGGGGGGAGGGGAAATCAGGAAACTGGTGAAGTCCACATTGATGCCCTGGGGTTGAAGTGTTCAGAGGCAGAAGATGAGGCGTTCTTCCTCCAGGCGTTGGGTGATGAGGGAATGGCAGTGGAGGAGGCCCAGGACCTGCATGTCCTCGGCAGAGTGGGAGGGGGAGTTGAAATGTTGGGCCAAGGGGAGGTAGGGTTGATTGGTGCAGGTATCCTGGAGATGTTCCCTAAAGCGCTCTGTGAGGAGGTGTCCAGTCTTCCCAATGTAGAGGAGACTGCATCAGGAGCAATGGATACAATAAATGACATTGGTGGATGTGCAGGTGAAAGTTTGATGGATGTGGAAGGCTCCTTTTGGGCCTTGAATGGTGGTGAGGGAGGTGGTATGGGTGCAGGTCTTGCAATTCCTGCGGTGGCAGGGGAGGATGCCAGGATGGGAGGGTGAGTTGTTGGGGGGACATGGACCTGACCAGGTAGTCACGGAGGAACGGTCTTTGCGGAAAGCGGAAAGGGGTGGGGAGGGAACTATATCTTTGGTGGTGGGGTCCATTTGGAGGTGGCGGAAATGTCAGTGGATGATGCGGTTAATGCGAAGATTGGTTGGGTGGAAGGTGAGGACCGGGGGGTTCTGTCCTTGTTGGAGGGGTGAGGTTTGAGGGTGAAGGTGTGGGATGTGGATGAGATGCGTTGGAGGGTATCTTCAAATCACGTGAAAAGGGAAATTGTGATCTCTAAAGAAGGAGGCCATCTGGTGTGTTCTGTGGTGGAACTGGTCCTCCTCGGAGCAGATATGGCGGAGGCGGAGGAATTGGGAATACGGGATGGCATTTTTGCAGGAGGTAAGGTGGCAAGAGGTGTAATCCAGGTAGTTGTGGGAGTCGGTGGGTTTGTAAAAAATATCAGTGTCAAGTCGGTCATCATTAATGGAGATGGAGAGGTCCAGGAAGGGGAGGGACGTGCCAAGAGATGGTCCAGGTGAATTTAAGGTCAGATGGAATGTGTTGGTGAAATTGATGAACTGCTCAACTTCCTCGCGGGAGCACGAGGTGGCACCAATGCAGTCATCAATGTAGCGGAGGAAGAGGTGGGGAGTGGTGCCGGTGTAACTATGAAAGATGGACTGTTCTACGTAGCCAAAGAGACAGGCATAGCTGGTGCCCATGGCTACCCCTTTGGTCTGGAGGAAATGGGACGATTCGAAGGAGAAGTTATTAGATGCTGCCTAATCTGAATTTTCCGACAATTTGTTTTTTTCCTTTACCCAAAGAATGGGTAAAGGTCATCCTGAGGGAATCAATAACTGTTAATTGGGAGCATTGGTAGCTGACATTGCAATGGTGTGGGAACAGCCCGTATGATGACAAGGCCTGGTGTGTGGGGATTGGAATAAGGAAATAGAAGTTGCTTAGCCCTTAAAATTATTGAACTTGATATTGAGTTGCAGGGTCCCCAAGTCGAAATGAGATGTTGTGCTTCCAGCTAGTGCTGAGCTTCACTGGAGCACTGCAGCAAGTCTGAGTGAGAGATGTTGGCAAGAAAACATGGTGTGTTGAAGTCATGGGTAACAAGAAACTCAGGGTCATTTTTATTAACAGAGCATAGGTGTTCCACAAAGCGGTTGCCCTGTTTGTGTTTTGTCTTCCCTTGTGGAGGAAACCATATTGTAAGTAGTGAATATAGTAGGCTAATTTAAACGAAGTGCAGGTAAATTTCTGTTTTCATCTGGAAGGTATGTCTGGGTCATGATAGTGAGGAGAAAGGAAAACCAGTCAGGTGTTACACCTTTTGTGATTGCATGGGAAGGTGCTGTGGAGCTGTTGGGAGTTAGCAGGATTCTGGAGAGAATGGTCTCTACGGAAAGTTAACAAATGATGGGAGGAGCAATGTGTGTCTAATGATGGCATCTCGGTGGAAATGCTGGTTAATGATCCGTTGGATGTGGATGCTGGTGGGGTAGTAAGTAAGGACCAGAGGAACCCTGTCATTATTGTGGGAGCGAAGGGAGATGTAGGCAAGTGCAGATGTGTCAGACATGGCTGAAGGCCTGTCAAACATGGTGATGTTTGGTTGAGGAAGAAAGTGGACATTCAGGAGGCCCTCTTGTTGAAGCTGGCATCATTGGAACATATGTAATGGAGACAGAGAAACTGAGAGAAAGGAATAGAATCATTATAGTAAGTGGGGTGTGAAGATGTACAGTCAAGCTAAATGTAGGAGCTAGTGGGTTTGAAGTGGATATTGGTCACTAGCCTATCCCCAAAAATAGAAACAGATATTGAGGAAGGGAAGGGAGGAGTCAGTGATGGACCATGTGAAAGTGACAGTGGGGTGGAAATTGGAAGCGAAATAGAAAACTTTTTCCAATGCCAGATGAGAGGGTTAAGTAACACTGATGATGTCATCAAAATACCAGAGACAAAGTTGTGGGGAGCGAATGGGTAGGTTTAGAACAAGGAATGTTCCACATATCCCACAAAGAGACATTACTGCAGCCCATGTGAGAATCTATGGCCATACCAAAATGACAATTTTTTGTCTGATGTTTGGACAGCAAATATAACATATTCAAGCTTCCAAATTAACACTTCTATCCAGTCTCTTTCAACAAGAGACAAAATGTGTTCCCTGAAGTACAAGGCTGTACATGCACACTGCAGCCATGACAAATTCTCTACTTTGCATGTGGAATACAGAGTAGGGTGATCAAGGGTTAGAAGGAGAAGACAGGGGAATGAGGTTGAGAAATGTATCAGCCATAGTTGAATGGCAGAGCAAACTTGATGAGCCAAATGGCCCAATTCTGCTCCTATATCTTAAGGTCTGATATGACTATGTCATGACATCAATAGTTGACTTTATAAAGTGCTAAATGTCCCAAACTTCAACACAATACACCATGGTGACAAGCTCTGAAGAGGACAGAGGAGGAGATTTACAATTGTCACACCTTACTGAGGCAGCACATTAGAAATCAAGCTCTGCCATTCCGGGACTTGTTCACAAAAAATAAGATTTTATCAAATTATACAAAAACTTTCCAATTTATCTGTCTGTTTAGACCCAGGTTCAAAGAAAGCATGGACTAGGTTCATGTAATAAACAAGAATTACTATTCATTAGCAATAAATAAATTCTAGCTACAGGTCAACAACTAATGACATGACTGTACTACTTAATGTTAAACCCCTTATAAAGAAACTCACTCTACACAAACATTCAGATGGTTAAAAATAATTTGTGTTATCAGTGGAGGGAAAACAAAACTAGGAAGACAGTTCAATTGGCCTCTGTCCACAGGGTACATTTTTTAAAAAAATTCATTCACGGGATGCGCATCACTGCTGAAGTTAGCATTTATTGCCCATCCCTAATTATCCAGAGGACAGTTATGAGTCAACCACATTACTGTAGTTTGGAGTCACATGGAGGCCAGAGTAAAGGACATTAATGAACGAGACAGGTGTTTCCAACAATCAATAGATTCATGGTCATCATTAGACTCTTACCTGGGTCTCTGGTTCAACAGTTCAAAAATAATACCACCAAGCCATTTAAAAAAAAGCATCCTATGAAGCTCTAGCAATTTGTGTAGAACAGATTTCACCTTTCTCAATGTTTGATTCTGGCAGCAACCACAGGGTTCTCAGATGGCAGCAAGTGATGTGATTGAACTGGATTGGCAGCCAATGATAGTGAAATATTCTCAGACAAATTAGGAAGAAAATACAACGACTGTTGCGATGATGATGCTCATTTAACAAGGTTATGTTGTCCTTGTTTTTTCCCCAGAGGGGTCATAAAGGCAGAGGTTCAGATATGTCTGGAAATATCTACTAGAAAAAGCTTTGAAGTATTTATTAAAAACACTTGTGCGATGAATGGGGAGTGGCCAGTGCTCACAATTCAAGGTTTGGTTTGGTTTGGCTTTAGCAAGCTGTTTTGTTTGCAGCTGTTGGTCAAGCTATAGCTGGGAACCCAGAGAAGCTGCTGGACCCAAAGAAAAAGCCCAATGCTGGTAAGAACATGTGTTTATATTTACCTTTTTGCCAAAACAGCTCTTGGTTAAGTTGCATTTTTAAAAAGTTATGTTATTCTAAATTCAGTTCTCTTTTCTTTGTGTGTAAATAAATTGTTTAATTTTAAATTGAGTGGTTCAACCAGCTACATCACTCCTGCGATATCCACCTTACACCTGCTTAAAACAACTAGAAACTTTATGGTCTGGGCTACCTTCCTGACATGTTTTAAGGGGTTCTGGTCTGGTCCATAACATTGTCCTTTAATCTCTAATTTTACAGAGCTAAAATGTGCAATATGCACTAGGGATTAAGGTGGAACATGAAATTTCAACATTAAAACAGAATTTTACATTAAAATATGTATTTTTGTCGTGAAATTTTATATTTCATAAATATAGAATTAGCTTCATGGCTGTGCACTTTGTCCTGCCATCAAATTATACCTCATTCAACAATGCATTATAGAATTATACAGTACAGAAGACATCCTTTGGCCCATTGAGTCTGTACTGCCAAAAATAGACTACTACCTACACAGATCCCACTTTCCTGCTCATAGCCTTAGACAAATGTTTGAAGTGGCATAATATTCAAGAAATGTTTAAAGGTTGTGAGGTTACCTTAACTACCTAGGCAGTGCATTCCAGATCACCACCACCCGATGGATGAAAAGATTACCCTCAAAACATCTCTAAACCTCCTTCCTTTCATTTTAAAAGTGTGCCTCCTTGTTCTTGACCCTCGACTTTTACTCTGTCCATGTCCCTCAATGTTTTACACCTCCACCAAGTCTCCTTTCAACCTTCCCTGTTCCAAACAAAACAACCCGAACTTATCTAGCCTTTCTTCAGTTGAAATGCTCCATCCCAAGTAATATTCTGGTGTATCTCCTCTGCACTTAAACTAGTGTAATCAGATCCTTCCTCCGGTGTGGTGACCAGAATTACACACAGGCATATGTTTTCCAAAGATTTTTTTCTTGAAAGGTATCAAAAACATGCAAATTCATGTCAGTGTAAGTGAGAGCATATTTTTATCTGGCAGACCTTCAACAGCACATACCATGGAGACCAGCAAATGATTAACAGCAAATTCCACTTGAATATATAAATGCATGCGGGCATGACACCTAAACTTTCTACAAGTGGCAGTTATTCTGACAGTGAATGATATGTTTTGTTGTCAGTATAACTGCAAAATCAAAGCCTGCAAAAGTTTAAACTTTCTCATGAAGTTTACCTCTGTTAAAGATTACCAATCAAAAACATGACACACTGCCAATCCAGTATAGTCTTGTAATATTTCCAGTGAATGAATTAAACATTCTTTACAGCAAATAAATTATTAACATTAAAATCCATTTAAAATATATGTGGACCAACTTTGTTTATCTAGCCTCTATTATTTAGCTATGGCAGAAATCCTCCTTTGAGCTATAACTAAATTAATTGTATTATTTGCAGCTCGAGAAAAAAAATTGACTGTTTAATGTAAGACAAGCATTAAAGTCTACAGATAGCTAATAGTATAGTTTCTCAGCCCTATACAGCTGTGTAGAGAAAAGGAGATACCAACTGGAACATGATTTCATGGAATTATATCACAATAATTAAAATTAATCTTAATCTGAATATTATGTTGATTATCTCCAACAGCCAAGTAGAAAACAAAGTGAACAAGATGGTCAATAATCATCAGTTAATCCATGAAATTACTAGAAAACGATATCAATAGAAAGTCAAAGGCAATTTAGAGAAAATAATTTTACTTATCTGCATAACAATTGATGGAGAAACACAAGGGAAAAACACAGATAATTTGGTGCTTTCAAGGCATTGTGCTCAGGTGTTTGGGTGACATCAAACCGCAAAACTAGGAAGGGTGATCAAGAACCGAAATGTGGTGTCAATTTTCATGGTGTAATCTTAAATGTCAATTTCTGAAAGCAAAGAACACTAGATTCCACCAGTTAATTAGTAGAAACTTTCTTAGATAGGAAGCAATTGGGTACATGATCTTAAACAACTTATATTTCAGTTAACAGGAAGAAAATTTTGTTGGTACGGTTATCATTTTCAAGAAACGTAAATTAGTTTGTTTGTAAATAGAAAGAATTTTTCACTTGAAATGTACACAAAAAGGAGGATGACAAAAATAAAAATTCAAGATGATACATTTGGACTTCTTGAACCTGTTTTAGTTTGAATGTTCAAAACTCCAGCTTGGTTCTTCTGTCAAAGTTCTACAGTACACGCGGGGCTTTCTTAACATCTGAAGAGCAGTCTGTTAATAATCAGTCTGTTCTTTATGGGTTTACAGCTAGAATTCCATGAAGAATAAAGAGCAGCAAAACGAATAAGGGAGCTTCAATATGTTGGAAACTGATGTTATTTTAATACAAGAAAATATGGTAATTTCATGGACACAAAGAAAAATACATAAGTCAACATTAAATGCCCTTCAAGGAGTCTATGTAATCTAAATCTTTTGTACATCTCTAAAAGCAACCACTCGCCGTTGCCACGAGGTCATTAAAAACTGATTCTCAAGCACAGGGATTGAAAGAGTGGAAGTAAGAAGAGATCCTTCCTGAAAATAAACTACTTGTAAGGCTATTCATACAAGATAAGTTCTTCCATGGTTGGGGAGCCACTGTGCAGCAATTAAGTCCAAAAACGACATTGTTATAAAACTCAAGTTTCGACCAAAAATGTTCCTGCCAGTTCTCAATAGTCATGTTTAAAATCTCCTGGTTAATTGTTTCTGTTTCAATCTTGGTAATCTAGAGAATTTCATTGAGCATGGAGGGTTGTTTTTCAGACTGGAGGCCTGTGACCATTGGAGTGCCACCAGGATCGGTGCTGGGTCCTCTACTTTTCATCATTTAATAAATGAGTTGGATGAGAGCATAAGAGGTATAGTTAGTAAGTTTGCAGATGACACCAAAATTGGAGGTGTAGTGATCAGCGAAGAAGGTTACCTCAGATTACAACAGGATCTTGATCAGATGGGCTGAGAAGTGGCAGATGGAGTTTAATTCAGGTAAATGCAAGGTGCTGTATTTTGGGAAAGCAAATCTTAGCATTATACACTTCATGGTAAGGTCCTAGGGAGTGTTGCTGAACAAAGAGACCTTGGAGTGCAGGTTCATAGCTCCTTGAAAGTGGAGTCACAAGTAGATAGGATAGTGAAGAAGGCGTTTGGTATGCTTTCCTTTATTGGTCAGAGTATTGAGTACAGGAGTTGGGAGGTCCTGTTGCGGCTGTATAGGACATTGGTTAGGCCACTGTTGGAAGATTATGTGCAAATCTGGTCTCCTTCATATCGGAAAAATGTTGTGAAACTTGAAAGGCTTCAGAAAAGATTTCTCCTGAAGAAGGGCCTATGCCCGAAATGTCGATTCTCCTTCTCCTTTGATGCTGCGCTTTTCCAGCAACACATTTAAGTTCAGAAAAGATTTACAAGGATGTTGCCAGAGTTGGAGGATGAGTTATAGGGAGAGGCTGAATAGGCCACGGCTGTTTTCCCTGGAAGTTCAGAGGCTGAGGGGTGACCTTACAGAAGTTTATAAACACATGAGCGGCATGGACAGAATAAATAGACAAGTCTTTTTCCTGATGTGGGGGAGTCTAGAACTAGAGGGCATAGATTTTAGGGTGAGAGGGGAAAGATATAAAGAGACCTATGGGGCAACGTTTTCATGCAGAGTGGTACGTTTATGGAATAAGCTGCCAGTGGAAGTGATGCAGGCTAGCACAATTGCAACATTTAAAAGGTATCTGGATGGGTGTACGATTAGGAAGGGTTTGGGCCGGGTGCTGGCAGGTGGGACTAGATTGGGTTGGGATATCTGGTTGGCATGGACAAGTTGGATGGAAGGGTCTGTTTCAGTGCTGCACATCTCTATGACTCTATCATGAGATTAATTTTAATGTAGATTCCTGCGAGATCCTATTGGTGCTCCACTACTCTCCTTCCTCCAAGTTACTCTGCCCACTCCCTCTTTCTTGTCCCAGTTCACCCATGCTCAACTTCTCTTCTTCTGGACTTGCATTTCTAGTTAATGTATGGATACAATGGAGTCTGACTTCTTGGATTTGCAAGGTAAATAACAGATTTAAATTGGTAGGTATGAAATTGTGGGTATCACAGACATGGTCCCATTGACAGGACATGCAGGTCAGAAGGAAGGGACAGAGTTGCCTTGTTAGTAAGAAGTGAAACAAATCGAAAGTGGTAAACAGTTGGAAGGCATAGAACCTGTGGGGGTAGAAGAAGAAAAAAAAGACTTGATGGGAGTTGTGGGAGCAATAGTCAAGATGTGGGGAAAGACATCTGATACAAAAGAGCAGGACAAATGGTTGCTTCAGGGTAGAAGACAATAATAGCATTCCAAAAATACTAAATAATCAAGGGTTGAATGGAGAAGAGGAACTAAATGCAAAATAAACCATCACGAGAGAAAAATTACTAGGAAACTATTTGGACTAAAAGCCACCAAGTTCCCTGGATCCTTGGATATTAACAAAGGAAGTAGTTGTAGAGATAGTGGATGCACACTTGTATTAATCTTCCAAGAACCCTTAAATCCTGGAAACGTTCTGGAAGATTAGAAAATTTTTAAAGGAATATCCGTATTGAAAATGGGAACAAAACAAAAAAAAATACAGAAATAACTACAGCCAGTAAGCTTAACACCTGTTGTTGGGAAAATGTTAAGAGTCTATTATGAAAGATATAATAACAGCATTGAGAAATATGTAACATAGCAGCACGTGATAGACAAAACTAAGTGAATCCAGAAACAATGGTTCAAATTCAAGCTCCGTAAATCTGCCATATCTAGTTGTGAATGATGGTGGACAATTGAAGAACACAATGCAGGAGACATCAGAGTCCTAGAGATGTACAGCACGGAAACAGACCCTTCCGTCCAACTTGTCCATGCCGACCAGATATCCCAACCCAATCTAGTCCCATCTGCCAGCACGTGGCTCATATCCCTCCAAACCCTTCCTATTCATATACCCATCCAGGTGACTTTTAAATGTTGCAATTGTACTAGCCTCCACCACTTTCTCTGGCATCTCATTCCATACATGTACCACCCTCTGAGTGAAAGAGTTGCCCCTTGGGTCTCATCTTTCCCCTCTCACCCTAAACCTATGCCCTCTAGTTCTGGACTGCCCCACCCCAGGGAAAACACTGTCTATTTATCCTATCCATGCCTCTCATGACATTATAAACCTCGAAGGTCACTGCTTAACCTCCGACGCTCCAGGGAAAACAGCCCCAGCCTATTCAACTTCTCCCCATAGCTCAAATCCTCCAACCCTGGCAATATCCTTGTAAATCTTTGCTGAACCCTTCCAAGTTTCACAACATCTTTCCATTAGGAAGGAGACCAGAATTGCTCACAATATTCCAACAGTGGCCTAACCAATGTCCTGTACAGCCGCAACATGACCTCCCAACTCCTGTACTCAATACTCTGATCAATAAAGGAAAGCATACCAAACGCCCTCTTCACTGTCCTATCTACCTGCGACTCCACTTTCAAGGAGCTATGAACCTGCACTCCAAGGTCTCTTTGTTCAGCAACACTCCCTAGGACCTGACCATTAAGTGTATAAGTCCTGCTAAGATTTGCTTTCCTAAAATGCATCACCTCGCATTTATCTAAATTAACTCCATGTGCCACTTCTCAGCCCATTGGCCCATCTGATCAAGATCCTGTTGTAATCTGAGGTAAACTTCTTCGCTATCCACTACACCTCCAATTTTGATGTCATCTGCAAGCTTACTAACTAGACCTCTTATGCTGCCACCCAACTCATTTATATAAATGATGAAAAGTAGTGGACCCAGCACAGATCCTTGTGGCACTCCAATGGTCACAGGCCTCCAGTCTGAAAAACAACCCTCCTCCACCACCCTCTGTCTTCTACCTTTGAGCCAGTTCTGTATCCAAATAGCTAGTTCTCCCTGTATTCCATGAGATCTAACCTTGCTAACCAGTCTCCAATGGGGAACCTTGTTGAACACTTTACTGAAGTCCATATAGACCACATCTACCGGTCGGCCCTCATCAATCCTCTTTGTTACTTGTTCAAAAAATTCAATCATGTTTGTGAGACATAATTTCCCACACACAAAACCCCTAATCAGTCCTTGCCTTTCCGAATACATGTACATCCTGTCCTTCCCTCAGGATTCCTTCCAAAACCTTCCCACCACCGATGTTAGGCACAGTAGTCTATACTTCTCTGGCTTGTCCTTACCACCTTTCTTAAACAGTGGCACCACATTAGTCAACTTCCAGTCTTCCGACACCTCACCTGTGACTATCGATGATACAAATATCTCAGTAAGAGTCTTCACAAATAATCCCACCATTAATAATGGGTGAACCCAGCTAGTCAATGCAAAAGATAAGGTGAAAGCATTTGCAACAATCTTCAATCAGATGTGTGAGTGAATGAATTTGTCAGGCCCCTAGCCAAGCTTTTATAGTAAACCTTGGGAGGGTTTAAATTAGTTTGGTAAGGGGGCAGGAATCAGAGCTACATATTTGAGAGGGGGGCTGTGACAGGATGTACTGAATTTATTAGGAAGGTTTCTCACGTGATGAAACAAAGGAATTGTTAAAGTGTGTCTGCTTTAACGCAAGGAGTGTCAAAAATAAAAGTGGTGAACTTAGAGCATGGATCAGTACTTGGGGCTATGATGTTGTAGCCATAACAGAGACGTAGGTTTCACAGGGGTAGGAATGGTTGCTAGATGTTCCAGGGTTTAGAACATTTAAAAACAGGGAGGGTGGAAAAAAAAAGGAGGGGGTGTAGCATTGCTAATCAGAGATTGCATCACAGCTACAGAAACGAAGGTTGTTAAGGAAGGTTTGTCTACTGAGTCAGTATGGATGGAAGTTAGGAACAGCAAGGGAGCAGCACCTCATTGGGGGTTTTCTACAGACCCCCTAATAGCAGTAGGGAGATCAAAGAACTCATCGGCTGGCAGATTTTGGAGAAATGCAGATGTAGCAGGGTTGTTGTTATGGGTGATTTCAACTTTCCCAGTATCGACTGGAACCTCCTTAGTGCAGATGGTTTGGATGGAGCCATTTTTGTCAGGTGTTCAGGAGGGCTTCCTTACTCAGTATGTAGACAAGCCGACAAGGGGAGAGGCCAATTTGGATTTGGTGCTTGGCAATAATCCAGGACAGGTGTCAGATCTTGCAGTGGGAGAACACTTTGGTGACAGTAACCACAACTGCCTCACATTTACCAGACCCTTGGAGAGGGAAAGGAGCAGTTACCAAGGGAAGATATTTAATTGGGGAAAAGGAAATTATGACGCTATCAGACAGGAGTTGGGAAGTACAGACTGGGAGCAATTGTTCCACAGAAAGGGCACAGCAGACATGTGGAGATTGTTTAAGGAGTTGTTGCGAGTGATGCACGAATTTGTTCCTCTGAGACAAGCAAGAAGGCGTAAGATTAAGGAAACTTGGATGACGGGAACAGAGGAGCTTCTTGTCAAAGGAAGAAGGCAGCTTATGTAACGTGGAGGAGGCAAGGATCTAGCACAGCTTTAGAGGATTATAGACTTGCTGGAAAGGAGCTCAGAAATGGACTGAGGAGAGCCAGGAGAGGGCAGGAAAAAGGCTTGGCAGGGAGGATTATGGAGAACCCAAAGGCATTTTACTCATACGTGAAGAATGAGAGAATGATCAGGGAGAAGGTAGGGCCGATCAGGGATAGCTTAGGGAAGTTGTGCGGGGAGTCTGAGCAGGTAGGGGAAGCCCTAAATGAGTTTTTTGCTTCGGTTTTCACTAAGGAAAGGGACCTTGTTGTGAAGGAGAACTTTGAGGAGCTGGGAAATAGGCTTGAAGAGATCAAGATTGATAAGTTAATATGCTGGAACTTTTGGCAAACATTAAGATTGATAAGTCCCCAGGGCCAGACCAGATTTATCCTAGGCTGCTCCAGGAAGCAAGAAAGGAGGTTGCTAAACCGCTGGCAAAGATCTTTGTTTCCTCACTCTCCACGGGAGTTGTACTAGAGGATTGGAAGGAGGTGAAAGTTGTTCCTTTTTTCAAGAAGGGTAATAGGGAAATCCCTGGCAATTACAGACGAGTCAGTCTTACGTCTGTGGTCAGCAAGGTTTTGGAAATAATTCTGAGGGATAGGATTTATGACTATTTGGAAAAGCATTGTGAGATTAAAGGCAGTAAGCATGACTTTGAGAGGGGCAGATCATCCCTCACAAATCTTACTGAACTCTCTTTGAGGAAGTGACGTGACAGGTCGACGAAGTTCGAGCAGTGGATGTGGTGTATGTGGACTTCAGCAAGGCATTTGATAAGGTTCCCCATGGTAGGCTCATTCATAAAGATTCCTGAAGAAGGACTTATGCCCGAAACGTCGATTCTCCTGCTCCTCAGATGCTGCCTGGCCTGCTGTGTTTTTCCAACAGCACATTTTTCAACTCATTCATAAAGTAAGGAGATATGGGATACAGGGAGATTTGGCTGTCTGGATTCAGAATTGGTTGGCTGACAGAAGGCAAAGAGTGGTTACGGATGGAAAGTCAGTGTTGAGTGGGGTCCTGCAGGACTCTGTTCTTGGGCCTCTGCTCTTGGTAGTTTTCATAAATGACTTGGATAAGGAGGTTGAGGAGTGGGTTAATAAATTTGCAGATGACACAAAGGTCGGAGGTGCCGTTTATAGTATCAAGGGCTATTGCAGGCTGCAAGGCAACATAGACAGAATGCAGAGCTGGGCTGAGAAATGGCAGATGGATAAATGCAAAGTGATGCATTCTGGAAGGTTGAACTTGAATGCTGAATATAGGATTAAAGACAGGATTCTTGGCAGTGTGGAGGAACAGTAGGATCTTGGTGTTCAAGTGCATAGATCCCTCAAAGTTTCCACCCAAGTGGATAGGGTTGTTAAGCAAGCATATGGTGTTTTGGCTTTCATCAACAGGGGGAATCGAGTTTAAGAGCCGCAAGGTTTTGCTACAGATCTACAAGCCCCTGGTGAGTCCACACTTGGAATATTGTGTCCAGTTCTGGTCACCCTACTGTAAGAAAGATACAGAGGCTTTGAAGAGGGTGCACAGATGGTTTACCAGGATGTTGCCTGGATTGGAGAGGTCGCCTAAGCTCGGATTTTTCTCTCTGGAGAAAAGGAGGAAGAGAGGTGACCTGATCGAGGTGTACAAGGTAATGAGAGGCATGGATAGAATCAATAGCCATAAACTTTTCCCCGGGTAGGATTGACAGGCAAGAGGTGTCATAGTTTTAAGATATTAGGAGAAAGGTATAGAGGGGACATCAGGTAAAGGTTCTTTACGCAGAAAGTTGTGAATGCATGGAATGCGTTGCAAGTGGTGGTGGTGGTGGAAGCAGAGACATTATGGACATTTAAACGACTGCTGGACATCCACACTGATAGCAGTGAATTGAGGGGTGTGTAGGTTAAGTTATTTTATTTTAGATTAGGATTAATCCTTGTCACAGCATCGTGGACCAAAGGGCCTGTTCTGTGCTTTACTTTTCTATGTTCTGTGTTCTAACCATTAGCACTATCCGACCAAATGGGAAACTTGCCTCGAGATGTCCTATACAGAAAGAGCAGGACAGTATTGTCCATCCATTTTTGATATCAGTAAAGTGGTAGAA
Organism: Chiloscyllium plagiosum; assembly: GCF_037043375.1. NCBI lineage: Eukaryota > Metazoa > Chordata > Chondrichthyes > Orectolobiformes > Hemiscylliidae > Chiloscyllium > Chiloscyllium plagiosum. Next base: position 16,904,332 of record NW_028270162.1, on the reverse strand, counting down.
GGGATCAGTGCTTTCAAGCAGCATCTTCCAAGCAATAACTTGGTCACTTATGCTCAGTTTGGGTTCCACCAAGGCTACTCAACTCAACCTCATTACAGCCTGGATCCAAAACATGGATAAAACAACTGAATTCCAGGAGGTGAGGTAAGGAGAGTGACTTATTTGACAGAGTGTGGCATCAAGTAGTTCTAGCAAAACTGGATTCAAATGGAAATATTGGGCGGGGGGGGGGGGGGGGAAGCTCTCCACAGGTTAGATTCACACCTGGCACATATTGGTGCTTGAAGGTCAGTCTGTTAACTACAGGACATCTTTGCAGGGGTTCCTCAGGACATTGTTCTTGGTCCAATCATCTTCAGCTGCTTCATCAATGACCTTCCCTCCATTATCATGTCAGAAATAGGACTTTTTGCTGGTGACTGCAGAATGTTCAGAACCATTTGTGACTCCTCATGCTCAAATGTAGCACTACCCAGACAATATCCAGACTTGGGCTGATATGGCAAGTAACATTTGTGGACCGAGTCAATGAACATCTCTAATAAGAAAGAATCTGACCATCATCCCTTGATATGGAATGGGTAACACCATCACTAAACTCACTATACATATCCTGGGGATTACAATTGACCAGAAACTGGTCATAAGTGTTATGAAGATGTGGGTGTAGTGCATCTTTAAGAGAGTTAGAAGCTTGGGGAAATACGTGACAACACCAAGTGTTCTCAATAAGAAACAATGTAACACTGGGTCAAAAGCTAGATTAGCTGGGTTGCTTGGAAATGACAAAACAGCCAATCAATTTAAATTCTACTCTGAACAAATACCAAATTCCAATCAAGTTTGAATTTAGTACATTGACAATCTTAAAAGCTAATGATAAAATCCGATGTTTTGGGGGTATAAGACCAAGGAAAATTGAACAGTTGAGAGGAGAACTGCCAAGCTACCAGCATGCAGACTGCCCGAGAAGTTGCTCTCTCAAAGGTACCTTTAATCGATCAGTAACCTGTGAAGCCGAATCCCCAAGAAGAAAACAGGAATACAGAGAAAACTGATTTTGAGACAAGAAGTTTTGTTTTGTAAATAGTAATCGGGAATTTTATCAGACTGGTATTGTAGATGGGGAAGGTAAAAGGTAGGTTAGAGGAAGGAATTGTAAATTGTTGTTAGTTAATTATTCTCTGTTATACTTTAAGAAATAAAGTTGTTAATTTTTACTTTGGCCTCTCGAATTTTCAGATCACTGCACAGGACAAATCTTTTCTGTGTTGCGGGTTTTAAATTAGTAGAGGGGTTTACCCTGTGTCGTAACCTCAGTACTGTTATGAGAGCAGGTCAGAGGCTAGGAATCTTACGGCAAATAACTCACTTGACTCCCCAAAATCTGATCACTACTGATAAGGCACAAGTCAGGTCTGATCAAATATTTTTCAATTACCTGGGTGAGTGCAGTTCTAATAATGTTCAAGAAGCTTGACTCCATCCAGGGAAAAAAACAACAGCTGGCTTAATTGGCACATCCATAAACATTCAATCCCTCCACCATCAATGCTCAGTAATAGTAACTTTTACTATCTACAAGATGCACCGTTTTCTTAGACAGCACCTTCCAAACACATGACTACTACCATTTAGAAGGACAAGGGTGGCAGAATTAGGTAAGAGGGTATTTTCAGGATGGTAAACAATAACTAGTGGAGTGCCAGAGATCAGTGCTGGGCCTTGACTATTTGTAATCTATATTAATGGCTTGGATGAGGGAAATGCATGTACCTTTGCCAAGCTTGCAAATGACAAAACATAGATGGAAAGGCAAGATAAAGTCTACAGAGGGAATTTAGACAGATTAAACAAGTGGGCAGAAAATACTTGGCAGACGAATGTAATTTGGGAAACTGAGGTTATGCACTTTGACACTTTAACTGAGGTTAAATATAGAGAAAGACAGCTGAAAATTGCAGTACAGAGGAACTGGAGATTCCTTGCGCACAAGTCAAAGGTTAGTATGCAAGTTCAGGAGGTCACAGGGATGGCACATGGAATGCTGGTCTTTTTTTTGAAAAAGGAAGATAAAAAGGGAGAAGTCTTGCTAATTGGATCATATCTAGAATGTTGTGAACAGTTTTGGTTCACTTATATAAGGAATGATTCTGGCAATGGAGGCAGCCCAGAGAAGGTTGACCAGGTTAATTCTGGGGAGAAAGGAGCTGAAAATGTGTTGCTGGAGAAGCGCAGGTCAGGCAGCATCCAGGGAACAGGAGAATCGACGTTTCGGGCATAAGCCCTTCTTCAGGAATTCTGGGTATGGTGGGATTATAAAGTAAGGAGGGTAGGTTGGGCCTGTACCCATGAGAGTTTAGAAGAATGGGCAGTGACCTCATCAAGACACAGAAAATCGTCAGGGGGCTTGCCTAGATAAATGCTGAGGAGCTGTTTCTCCTTGAGGGAGAGTATAGAACTAGACGACAATCTCAGACTAAGGGGTTCTCCATTTAAGACAGAAGAGGAGGATAACTTTTTCCCTCAAAAGGGCAATAAATCTGTGGAACTCTATCACAGAGGATTGTAGAGGCTAGGTTGTTAACTGTATTCAAGGCCAAGATAGGTCTTTCAATCAGTAAGTGAATTAAGGGTTTGAGGGAAAAGACAAGAAGTTGGAGATGAGGAGTATCAAATCAGCTCTGATCTCACGGAATAGCAAAATAGACTTAATTGGCTGAAAGTCCTTTGTCTACTTTTAATGTCGGAACACTCCAAACTATACCCATTGCAATGGAACACAATTCAGAAGGATTCCATGGAGACTGTTTAGGTTTTGGAAACATTTGCATTACGCTGATTGAAGAAAGTCAGTAACAATTTTCACTTTTATAGGACATTCAAATTGTGGATTGCAAAAACATTAAGTAATGTGCAAATCATGAACCAACAATGTCATAAAGTGGAATAGGGAAATCTTTGGTATCAGAATTAAAAGTGCAACTAAAATTTCAGAGACATTGGTTTGCTGCCTAAATAACTCTTTCAGCTGATTCATTCCTGAAGGAATCAGGAAGGAAAGATTACAACAAGTAGGAAGGTTTCCACATAAAGTTACTCCAAATGTGATGACTATCAATAGACTTTTCTCATTCCTCTTTCTCTATGCAAGACCTTTCTTTAACATATGACACAGATTTGATAAATCAAGGTTTGTCAGCAGCAAAATTACTTAATCTATGTAGACCTTCCTGGTAATGTAAGCAAGTTAATACAATTACTCAGAGAAGAAACTCTAACTGTCAATGTTATCCAATTTTCTCTTAAAAACTGCTGACCACCTGCATAATTTGGTGTTGTTCCTAATTTTAAGCACATTCATATTTTTCCATTACATACTCTAGGCAGCATCTTCTGAAGTTGTTGAAATTGTCATTTTGACAGAACTGGAAATGTGCAATGTGTTGGACTCTGGACAAGCCAGCTGGCTGATCAGTTAGCTATTCACAGTCAGGAGTCATGATCATATAGGTGAGGCTACAAACATATGAACAATAACAAAAGCAGGTTCTTTGAGCCTGCTCTGCCATTCAATAAGATCATGGCTGATCTGATTTTAACATCAACTCTATAAGGGAAGGGAATCATACACAACCTTGAGCTAATTCTGTTCTCCACTTGCGGGCTTCCCCAGTTCTGATAGTACAGAAAACTCATTTATTTTGTAGCCTTTTAAGTAGTGGAATGTCAGAGTATCCTGACACATGCACACTTATACCTTGGCAGAATTTGTAAAGTTGGGACTTTGAAATTCAGCTGAAAACCCAGCAGATAGTGCTCACCCATTCATCATCCCACAGAGGCTGCTTTTTGAACAGCATCTGTAACAGAAGGATTCCATATGTTGTGGGTGTATGCATCCTTTGTATTACAATCTCTGGATGCTCAGTGTAGAGAGAGACACAGGTGATTCCATTTAAAAATTACAACTTCAATGTTGCTTCCAAGATAGCATGCAAAAGGGCTCATTTGTGCCAAAGGGTCTGCAGCACTTTTCTTTCTAGCTTGTGAAGCCGTGGAAATGTAGTGGTCTCCAGATGCTCCTCGCAGCATAACTGAAATTTCAACAGAGGAGCAAAGCTAGAGATGTTGCAGGGCCTCAATTTGACTGGAATAAGAATACAATGAGGGTGTTACAGGGAAACGTCTGCTATGCTGCTCCTGTACCCTAGCAGGTGCTGCAACTGCATCATCCACTCCTTCATGTGGATTAGGTTCTTCCCCTTTCTTCACCAAGGCTCTGTTGACTGCACTTACCATTTAGAAAGACAAGGACAGCTTGATATCATCTGTAGAGTCTGCTCCAAGCGATTAACTATCTTGATTCAGATATGTTGCCATCCCTTCAGCGTTGCAGGGTCCCTCCTCCAACTGTGATTGTTTCCTCTGCCAGCCAGAGTTTCAAGTTCATCAAATCCCACCATTAACAGCACCAATTTCCTCAACCATTCCTCACTGGGAAGCTTACCATGTTACCACTCCACCCAATGGAATGATCACACCCATATCAGGCCCATCCCTCCTCTGCACACAAGTGCATCCTCCCTTTCCCAGAAGAGGATCACCACAACCAGGACATAAGGACCTCCTTTCCTCCACACATTCTGGAATCCTCCCTTTCTCATTCAGAATTTTCCCTTTCAGTGCTACCATCCAATGTTAATCATCACTGCCAGTTATTGAGCAACATTCTCCAGAAGAAAAAGAGATCCTACTCATTCCAAATATACTTATGAATTTTTAACCTGCTGCATACCCTTTTATTGCAATAGTGAATCTGGGGCACACATCTCATTTGTGGATTACTAAATCAGAAAAAGATTACTTAATTCAATAAGATTACCTTTTAATGAGCATGAATAACATGCAAATACATCGAAAGAGGCTTCTTGATGCTTGCTGTCAAGAGCTTGCCTTTTTGTCTCCTGCACAATTGAATTCCCCTGCTTGCCTTGCTTCCTGCTTCTGAGAGCATCACAAGATTCCACTCTTTCAGTAGAGTGCACTGAATTCAATTTTCAATTCAGTCTCCTCTCTTTGTTCTTGAAATACAAAAAATCTTTCTACAAATAATTACTAACTTGATCCTCCATTCAATTGGAGAATTTCTCTAAAATTCAACTTTTGTATGGGTATCAAAGGAAGCAATTATGAAGCGAACTTATAGTACGCACCAACTAGAAGAGAAAAAGCCAATGAAAGTATACAGCAATTAAAATAGCCATGAAAATAATACCACTACTCAAACTGGAATGTTAGCCACGCCCTGTCCACATAGGCAAAATGCTACAGAGATTTTCAAATAATTTAAGAATAAAACTGATTAAGCTCTTATACATTCTGTCACAGAGCAAAATAGATCACATTATGACAACAAACAAGACAGTCATTGAAGATTTTAATCAAAGCCTACAGATGTCACAAAGAAAAGTTCCAATTCAAAATGGAAAATAGGGAAGGGATAAACATTTTTTTTTAAAAATGTGTCAATAACATGTAACTTCATCACAGGCCTAAAGATTTTTTGGCCTCACCTTTTTAAACATTTTTTGTTCGAAAAATCACCAATTTATGGATAATAGCATTCACTGCTATGTTAGCCAGATTGGTGCTTACTTGTGAAGTGGATACATTTACTCTGAATTGAAAAGAAAGCCAGAAGACAAGCTAAACTTCAGGCTAATTAGTGAGTTCGTAAGAAGCAAATTAGCTAAACTACGGCTTTGATTTCTGTGTGAAATACTTTGAGGAAAGAAAAAGCCCATAACCCATTTGCAAAACCTACATATCATAAATTTAACAACATGCGTATACTGCCTTGAAATGGGTTTCAAATGGATGCTGCATTTGATGTGAGAATTGGACACCTCCAAGTCCACAAAAGGAGAATGGTTGACATATTTTAATACAAACATTTAACCTAGATTGAGACTTTCCTATAATTGAGTTTAAAAAAAAGATCAATACACTTTGTGTCCCGTTTCAGCAGGTTCAATAGTAGTGATTATTCCCAAGGATTGTGACATCTATCAGGATTTTCAGATATGGCTATGAATTTGGATAAATGGCTCATGCATTTCCCAAACAAGAAGCCACTCACTTTCACCTTTCAGGCCAAGTAGGCAGGGCAATAATTTCTAGCCTTGTCAGCAACATCCACATTTTAATAGAGTACAGAGATTGAAGCATTGTGTTCTTCACAGCTCTGGGGATTAATGAGGGGTAAAGATTACTCATTTAACAAACCCTCCCTCGAGAAGGTTAGTGTCGACTGGAAGCCATTACAGAATTATATATAGCCTTGGAAAAGGTGGGGCAAAGGACTCTTCCCAATTTTCTGCTTCCTTATTTGAAACAGTGTGGCAGCAATAGGGTCAAAATACATCTATCTTTACCTGTCCAAGATGAACAGTGTCTCAAAGATGTCTAATATTCCCTTATGAGGAGAAGCAGCAAGAAATTTAAAATATAACTGTCAAAAATATTCAATTCTTTCTGTATAAGCTACACTTCATTTGAACCATCCTTTCTCCTTCAGAGTAAAATATTAAATTATTTATGTAGTTGTAATCCAATTTTTTTGTGCTTCATAAACTATAGCATATAATGAAATATAGTACCATGAATGAACTGCTTGTAATATTAGAGATACAATTCATTGCAATCTCCTCTTCTCTCCAAGCCTTTGACAATCAGCAATTGAAAAGGAGTTGTGCTTAAATGAGGACAAGGGAGAACTGAATAATAACACTTAAAAATGATTGGCACAGGAGACACAGTGGTGCCTGTCACAAAATGTATGCCAAAAGCTATCCTTTCCTTCCTCAATTAACTGCCGTTGAAGCCTGAAAAGTGCATAAGATGAATGATAATTTTGCATAAATGTATGTAGTTTTATACTTATTTATTACATACAGTATTCAATACTTGTATGTCAGTCTGATTGTCTTCTAATGTATAGCATAATATACTATAAATATCTGCCACAAATATTTGAAGAAATCTTTTGTTAAAAGCAAAGCTGATTGTTGTGGTTGACAACTTTTCTTAAAGCCAAAAAGGCTATGGAACTGTGCTTCTTTTCCAAATTAAAATCTTATACTAATCACTGTCTTTATCTTGAGTTAGAACAGGGTTGCTGGCCTTCTTTGGAAAACTCTTCATTTATTTCTCAATAGCTGAAATCAAATAGTTCACTTTAGATGAGCTGACCAGGAGTGGCATAAGTAAAAAAGTAGAGTACCATCTCATTGAGCCATTGGATTATTACTTCAAGATATATTGAGATCAGATTGCTAGAGTCCAGTCAAGCCCTCCATAGCCAAAATACTAACTGTACCTCTGAGGGGAAAAGTAAGTTTGCAGATGACACCAAAATTGGAGGTGTAGTGGACAGCGAAGAGGGTTACCTCAGATTACAACAGGATATGGACCAGATGGGCCAATGGACTGAGAAGTGGCAGATGGAGTTTAATTCAGATAAATGCGAAGTGCTGCATTTTGGGAAAGCAAATCTTAGCAGGACTTATACACCTAATGGTAAGGTCCTAGGGACTGTTGCTGAACAAAGAGACCTTGGAGTGCAGGTTCATAGCTCCTTGAAAGTGGAGTCACAGGTAGATAGGATAGTGAAAAGGGCGTTTGGTATGTTTTCCTTTATTGGTCAGAGTATTGAGTACAGGAGTTGGGAGGTCATGTTGCGGCTGTACAGGACATTGGTTAGGCCACTGTTGGAATATTGTGTGCAGTTCTGGTCTCCTCCCTATCGGAAAGATGTTGTGAAACTTGAAAGGGTTCAAACAAGATTTACAAGGATGTTGCCAGGGTTGGTAGTTCTGAGCTGCAGGGAGGGGCTGAACAGGCTGGGGCTGTTTTCCCTGGAGCGTCGGAGGCTGAGGGTTGACCTTATAGAGGTTTACAAAATTATGAGGGGCATGGATAGTATAAATAGACAAAGTATTTTCCCTGGGGTCAGGGAGTCCAGAACTAGAGGGCATAGGGGAAAGATATAAAAGAGACCTCAGGGGCAACTTTTTCAAGCAGAGAGTGGTACATGTATGGAATGAGCTGCCAGAGAATGTGGTGGAGGCTGGTGCAATTGCAACATTTAAGAGGCATTTTGATGGGTATATGAATAGGAAGGGTTTGGAGGGAAATGGGCCGGGTGCTGGCAGGTGGGACTAGATTGGGTTGGGCTATCTGGCTGGCATGGACGGGTTGGACTGAAGGGTCTGTTTCCATGCTGTACATCTCTATGACTGTATGACTCTATGTCAAGGAGGCCAAACCTGCACACAACAGTCCACATATGGTCTCATCAAGGGCCTGGACAATTACAGCTAGAATCCCCGATCGTGTACCCTAATCCTCTTGCCATGAAGGCCAACATATCATTTGTCTTTATCACACCCTTATGCCTTCAGGTGTTAGGCTCTAAATTTAAAAAGTAAGCCCTCTTGGGTAATAATTTCTGGAAGACTGCCTGAGCCATTGCAACTTGGCATAGAAAGTAAACAGATCAGGAAAATTAACATTTGGCAAAAGAGAGTGATATGAAATGGAGAGATTCCTTTTCAAGGGACATTGCATGAGTTTTGAAAAGTTGAAGATCTATAACAATTAGTATTTAAGGAGAGAATGGAGGGAATCAAATCTGTTTAACATTATGGTTACATTATTTTGAGCTCTCAATAAATGGAATGAACACTAACAAGTTAGAGCTGATCGAAGAAACTCTAATGAAACTTTGAAAGGTAGGTCATGCTTGTTTAATCCAACTAAAGTTTAAAGGTCACTAGCAAGGTGGATAGGGAACGGTCTATGTATCTTGCTTATGTGGACTTCTAGAAGGCATTAAGAGAGATACCACACACAAATGATTACAAGTTCATAGAATTAAAGGCTTCCTTGTGACCAGCATTGCTATTGGGTCACTAGATAGCAAATAGTTGAGGAATAACAGGCAAATTCTCTTAGTGGATAACATGAGGATTCCTGGGGAGTGTTGCTGAACAAAGAGACCATGGAATGCAGGTTCATTGTTCCTTGAAAGTAGAGTCACAGGTAGATAGAATAGTAAAGGCGGCATTTGGTATGCTTACCTTTATTGATCAGTGCATTGAATAGAGGAGTTGGGAGGTCAAGTTGCAGTTAAGCCACTATTGGAATATTGTGCGCAATTCTGATCTCCCTGCTATAGGAAGACTGTTGTGAAACTTGAAAAGGTTCTGAAAAAATTTACAAGGATGTTGCCAGACCTGGAGGGTCTAAGCTATAGGGAGAGGCTGAATAGGCTGGGGCTATTTTCCCTGGAGCGTCAGAGACTGAGGGGTAACCTTATAAGAGGTTTATAAAATCATGAGGGGCATGTATAGGGTAAATAGACAAGGCCATTTCCCCGGAATGGAGGAGTCCAACACAAGAGGGCATAGGTTTAAGGTGAGAAGGGAATGATTTAAAAGCGACCTAAGGGGCACTGTTTTCACAGAGGGTACTGTATGTATGGAATGAGCTGCCAGAGGAAGTGATGGAGACTGGTACAATTACAACATTTAAAAGACATCTGGATGAACAGGATGGGTTTAGAGGGATATGGGCCAAATGCTGGCAAATGGGACTAAGTTTATTTAGGATATCTGGTAGGCATGGACAAGTTGGACCAAAGGGTATGTTTCCACGCTGTATATCTCTATGACTATGTGTTATCCCAGCAGCTGTGTTGTCTGTATTACTTTAAGCTATATATACACCTTCACCCAAATAATTGATAAAGTATCTAGTATTGCACAAAGTTTGCAACTGACTGTGTTCAGGAGAAACAGTAAATTGTGCAAATGGAAGGAGGGAGTTACAAAAGAACATGGACACAATGAAGGCATATCTACAACAGTGATCAATGTAAGGAAGTGCAAAGTTTGGACCAAAATTAGAAATCTTAGAATATTTTGTATATAGTGAAATATTAGGAGTTATAGAGTACAGGGATTTTGGTGCCCATTACATAATCAAAAGTTAAAATTATGAGAACAAATTATGTAGACCAATTCCTATTCCCTTGAGTTTAGGGATGAGGGCTAACTTAATTGAGTGATTAAAATGATAAAGGGATTTGATATAGTACATATAGAAAAATAATCGCCTTCAGTGAAGGAATCCGGAAAAGGACAGCATCATCAAAATTAGAACTAGGCTACTTACAGGCAAAATCAAGAAGCGCTTTTCACAAAGAGTAGAAATCTAGAATTTATTCCCCGAAAAGCAGATGATGTTTGGTTAATTGAAATTTAATACCAAGATTGAAAGCTATTTATTAAGTAAGGGTTTGGGACAGCACAGTGGCTCAGTGATTGGCACTGCTGCCTCACAGTGGCAGGAACCAGAGTTCGATTCCATCCCTGGGCGACTGTCTGTGTGGAATATGCACAATTCTTCACAATGTGTGCATGAGGTTCCTCTGGGTGCTTCCAGTTTCCTCCCACAGAGCAAACATGTGCTGGTTAAGTAGATTGGCCACGCTAAATTGCCCATAGTGTCCAGGAATGTGTTGGTTGGGTGGATTAGCTATGAAAAATGCAGAGTTGCAGGGATAATGTAAGGTGGTCTGGGTGGGATGTTGTTTGGAGGGTTGGTGTGGACTCGATGGGCCAAATGGCCTACTTCCATACCAGGGAATTGAAAAAAAAAGTAAAGATGGGTAAATGAATTGAGCACTGATTATTCATTACTGAAAGGCAGAACATGTTCAATGTAATATTTTTGTTCTTATTTCCCTCAACGATTTCCTTTTCATCTCCTCTCATACAGCCATCAAAATGCACCCCAAAAGCTTTCTTCCTCCTTTTGAAAACAGCCTATTTCATGACAGTAAAAAAAGCCAAAAGCATGATCAAATAATTGAAATATACAGAAGATTTAGCAGCATCTGTGAAGAAAGTATTAAAACTGAGATAAAAATGATTTTTTTCAGAGCTACTGCTCATTTTGTGGAATGGTCATTCTCAACTTGAAATGTTAACTCTGTTTCTCTCTCCACTTGTGCCTCTTTGCAAGACTTCAGAACATCATTCTATTAAATTCACTATCGCAGTTGGTTGTTCAGGCTGGACAAGCAGCAAGGAAGTTTAATCATTTTTTAATTTCATTGACAAACTGGCCATTTTCAGCTGCATCTCTGATAAACATTAGAGTGTTCTCAAGTGTCATTTGGTCTTGCATAATGAATGTATATCTCTAACATTAAGCAAATAGACAATTGCATATGTTCATTTAGTAACTACATGGATTAAGTTAACCTCTACCTTCTACAGTTCACCTTTTACCATCTACACTGACTACCTACCGAAGTTTCACTACTCCTTTCCTGAGGCATCACTTGTCTCAGATATTTTTACTGCTCATTCTCAATATCTCACACTACAGCTACATTGCTGTAGCATGTTCCTACAATACTCCAGCAAATGCAAGGCTTCTTCATTTTCACTTTAGATTCCCTTATAATTTCAAGCAAGATTATATAATATTCTGTAGCTTGCATCAATCCCTCTCCCAAGGCACTCAACAGCTCTTTGACCTGAATCACTTCACAGATTTTAACATCTCCCACTTACTCCTGAACCAGTATTCTATAGGTTGATTGGATTGATCAGGTAAATTGATGCTGCAGGTCTAGACTTTCAATTACAACATACTCTTATGTGGTATGTGCAGAGTGTGCTAGCCTCTTTTCCCTCATTTCTCAGGGCTAGTACATCTGCAGTATGTTTTCATAAAGTCCTGATTAATTTTGGACCTCATGCTTTGTGTTATTGCCATTAAAATTATGTGCATTCTTTTGTTCTAAGGTCTTTCAGTTATCTCATTAATATAATGTAATAGGTTCCTGCATCTACACAAGGTAGTTTGCTATCTTTCCCTCCTCAATTTATTTGTATGACCTGACAAAAGGAGACGGTTTGCCTTTCACTTTTGAAGATGTATTTACACAACAAACAATTCTCACTGCAGGTAATAATACCAGCTGTGCAGTTCAGACAGTTTCTGCTTTTAATTTTGTTATTTACAGATTCACTTTCCTCACATATCCATTTTAAGGAAGGTAGATTACATATTTCTCATACATTTTCGTTTTGACGTATATACTGCTTGACTTTCCTGTCCTTTGAAATAGTTAGAAACCTAACACTTTCATTTTTCTTGTTGTTATTTAGACTTGTAGCAGTATATACAGGGAAGGTCTAAGGCAAGATATGAAGGACAATCATCTCCCCATCACAATCAGAATGAGTATGGCTGTACTGATATAAACACCCAACTATAAAATTCTACTCACATTTCACAGATTCCAGTGTTTTACTGGGACATGATAAACGTTGCGAAGGTGGGTTCTGTGTTCGCTGAAGGCAGGCCAACATGGTGGAGGAGCTGCGTCTATTCCCGCAGTCAATGCCTTCAACTATCACGCTGTTAAATGAAAAGAAAAAAAACATAAGAACCAATCATGTAAGAAAAAGGAAAACTTAAATATTTCAGTGAAATTGATACCGATGCATAATTCTATTTAGATAAGGAACTAAAGTCCAACTAATTCAAATTAATGAAATTTCTCAAAATCAATACTTCAATTGTTCAAGTTATTTAACCATATGACATCAAATTATTGGAATAATATTCTCCATTGTCCTTGCCATGAAATTAGCTTAAAATTTAAAATCAATGGACATCTAAGGTTTCATCAATTTAGTAATCAATTGCAATCAGGAATAAATCATTTAACTTTGATGTGATTGACAACGCCATCCTCTTTTAACACCTCTCCACCATCATACAGCTTCACTTGGAGGTGTTGGTTTTGGACTGGGGTGGACAAAGTTAAAGATCATACAATACCAGGTTATAGTCCAACAGTTTTATTTGGAAGCACTAGCTTTCGGAGCACTGGTCCTTCATCAGGTGGTTGTGAAGTTTAAGATCATGCTCACAGAATTTATAGCCAAAGGAGTCCAGTGTCATGGAGAGGTTATCCAGTAAACAATCTTAGATTAAAACTTTCATAATGGGATTTTCTGGTTTCTGTTCTTTAATATGTAAATCCCAGAACTTCTTTTAAATTACATTCTCACGGAATGTGAGACAGCTCAGCTTTTTAAACAATAAGTGTGAAGTCGGTCGATATCCCAATGCAATGTCAGACTGACAAACCCTCTGTATAGTTTTAGAGTTTTACACAGATTCATGCAATTTTTGAGTAAAATTAAATGTAATTCTACAAAAACATCAAACAGCTTTGTAGAACTGGTCTGTCCAATGGTATGTAGCAAATCACCTGCATTGGTCATATCCCATTCTTGGGCTGTTACCTCTGGTCAAATGCCAAGGTCTATATCTAGCCCTCTATACTGAAGATGAATTCCTTGGCAACATAAATTGATAATGCAATAATTTCCAGATATACATTCACAACATCAAGGGTACAACAGCAGAGGAGATTCCGTTATTAGACTGGAGATCCAATAATCTTGGTTAATGATCCAGAGAAAAAAAAAAAGAGTTCAAATTTAACTACAGCAGCTGAACAATGTAAATTAGTTATATATGGAATTTAGAGATATCATCAGCAATGGTTAAAAAAAAAAGTAACCACTGGATGGTCATAAAAAGATCTAATCCATTAATGTCCATTTGGAAGGAAATCTGCCATTTATGCAATGTGATTTACTCAAGTACTCTTTAAAAGTGGTCCAAGAGACTCAGTTGTATTTATACCATCAACTTCTCAAGGCTGGGTAATAAATGCTCATAAGCCAACATCCCACGACTTAACGAAAAAATTCAATGCAATTTCTCGAAATGTCTCTTTCACTCAAACTTGTTGAGATTCTGGTTTGACATCCAATCCTGGATAAGCAGAAACTTCTTTCAACTAAATAGACAGAGCTGGCTGAAACCATTAACCCTTCCTTGGTAACTAAGGCTGAAACAGCTTTGGTGTCATAATTGACAACAAGATAGTGCCATTACAAAAATAAATCGATGCAATGTCTTGATCTTAATTCCATACCATCATCCAATTCACCTCACTGCAGCTCCACTGTTGTCAAAACCTTTATGCAAACGTTTTATTAACTCTAGATTTATTATTTTAATGCATTCCTGGTTGGCATCCCATGTTGTCTGCAGACTCAAGGTCATCTGAAGTTACACTAAGACCCATTCACCTTTACCAAATGTAATCCTTAAATAGGAGTCAATATGGAGATCAATTTTGAAACCAAATCACTTCATGGCTCTGAACTTCCCATTACTGGAATTTCCTCTAGCCCTACAACTCATCTGCACGTCTCCAATCTGGATCGCTTGAACACTCCCAATCTCAATTATCCTGCCACATGCAGCTTTGCTTTCAGTTTGCAAGACCCTAAGCTCTGGAATTCCCTTCCCAGAACTTTCCACTTCTCTTTCTCTTCTTCCTTAAATACATCATTACCTCCTTGACCAAGCTTTTAGACATTTATTCTAATAGTTCCCTGTAAGGCTATGTTTTGTTTTATGATGCTTCTAATGCTAATAATATATAAATACAGAATGCTGTCATTGCTCTAACTACCATGGTGGACTGTAAACTGTTATCTGGATTGTTAGTCCAGGCCCAACTATGTTTGACTTCAAATCATTGGTAAATGCATAATTAATATCTACTTATCAAATTATATTGCTCATAAGCTTAGTTTCCTGCTTGTTTGTCCAATGTAGTGTTTGTTACAGTCCTTGCACAGTATTTTGTAAATGACATTTACAGTTTTGCCTGTTGTCTGTATAGGGTCTTTCAAGTTCATTAGCTGCTGTTTTAGTGTTTTCGTGGGTTTGTGGACTACCATGATGCCAAGGGGTCGGAGTAGTCTGGCAGTTACTTCTGAGATGTCTTTGATGTAGGGGAGAGTGGCTAGGGATTCTGGATGCAGAAAACTAGCCACCAGGATACATGAACACCAACTAGCCACAAAAAGACATGACCCTCTCTCACTAGTATCCTTACATAAAGATGAGGAAGGACACCACTTCGACTGGGACAACACATCCAACCTAGGTCAAATCAAACACAGACACGCAGGAGAATTCCTAGAAGCATGGCATTTCAACCGAAACTCTATCAACAAACACAAACACATCGAGTTAGACCCCATCTACCACTCCCTGAGAAAAGGAACGGGAAGTGACATCACCACAGGAAATGACATCACTAACCCAAAGAAACCCAAACATATAAATAGAAAGCAGGAATTTTCAGCATTGCTTCGCCTGAGGCCCGCTGAAGGTGTTACCTAGTAGGGTAACGAAACGTCTGGAAATGAACCTTCCAGCTCAGCGAGCAAACTTACATCCATAACCTCAACCTGAGCTACAAATCTTCTCAAAACTCGATAATACTGCACAAGATGTATAACTAACTGTGAGAATCACCAAAACCCGAATTACTGGAAGCCATTAATACTTCGTTATGTTTCCATTTTTTCTTGCTGCAAGTTTAGATCAACTACTTTAAATAAATCTGTTAGTATGCTGTAACCACAGGCATGCAGTAGTGATTGAAGTGCACTTTGTAAATAATCTCAAGTTGTAAAAAAATGAGAACCTGCATTTGTAATATGTATTTCAGAAATGGAAACTGAAGAATTGTCAGCAGGAGGGCATTTTTCTTTATGCATAAACAAGTGCTTTAGGATCCATGGTCATTCTCTAATCCCTGGGACATAGCATTCTTAGATACCAAATACTAAAATTAATTGAGAATACCAAATCCCAACAAAACTGGTTATAAAAGTGTTAAACAAAGTAAGTACTGGGCACAGTTAGAGGGGGCATTGGTAGGCACTCCTAAGTTCAGCACAACAAAGTCCAGAAGCCCAACAAAGATTCATTCAAAGGCTCCAGAGTAGTGGAACTTAAAATGTCAACTTTGTTTCTCTCTCCACAGATGCTGTCAGACTTATTAAAAAGAGCTGGAGAACCCATTTTTGTTTCAGATTTTCAGCTTCTGCAGTCTTTTGATTTATTAAAAAGGATTCATTTCGTAGAGATCTTCCTCATTAATATGAACATTAATAAACTTAGATGTTTGCCCATCTCTTCAGACTTTAGGCTGTTATGCCTAGACCCCAGGCAAGGTTCCCCAATTTCTTACAAGTTTCTTTAAATTACAGGAATATTCTAAATTGTCAAATTCATCTGTGAAGCGGGATGGACTAACTCAACTTTATTCACCTCAGCCCCTCAGTTAGTTGCAATAAAAAGTTAAATTAAAATGGACCCTTCCTTTGTGGGAATAAAACTTAAACAGGCATTCTAAACTTGAGTGTTTGTTCATTAATTACTAAACACGAGAATTAATAAATGCAGACATGCACACAAACTAGAAATAAGAGGCGAGTCCAAAAAACTAAAGATATATGAATCTGTCATTGTTTGAACAGCCAGTAGTTGAACACTGCAGCCATTGAAGTGGAGGTTACCAGTAGCGAAGATGTTGCTAACTGAACAGTCAATTTCAAGATTCTTAATTTAGCAGGCTGTTCAAGATTCTGTTCTGGATTCCTTTCAACTGTGACTGAATTCTAGCATACGGCGTGAGAAACTGAACTTTTGTTGTGCCATCTCCTTTTGTCTGGCTTGCTGCTTAGCTGGCTTCCAGCACTCAGTAAGAGTATCCCTTAACTGCACAGGTGTGACTAGGGGACATATTTTGACTGGAACTTCACACCAACTTACACTTGAACCCAGGCCAATTTTAGCTTACTAGCACATACAAGGTGGTCAGTCCCACAAGCATTTGCCAGTAGTGTTGAAACTGGCTTTTTAACCTCTGTCCTTGCATATTCTTCAAAGAGAAAAACAGACGATGTGTCTACTGTTTGAAATATATTTGCAGGGGTAGCTTGCTGTTGAACAAGATTGTCTTTGTAGTCACATGAGATCACAGCCTAGTCTGTTTCACTTGCCTCTTTCCCATTTGAAGAACTGTTGCTGAAGTACCTATCACATCTGTATGTGCAATATTCCATGGGCTTCTCTCCAGACAGCCAACGAACATTCATTTACAGCTGTTTTTGGCAGCACTAGTCTCTTTCAAAGACGACATTTTGGAACAACAGTTAAAAATGTCCTTCATAATTTAGGGTTTTGTCCCATGGTCACAAGTTCTTTTACTGTCCTTCACTTTTCATGTTTTGCTGTCAGCTCCACATCTGCTTTGCTCATCTTTGGAGATAGTTAATCACTTTACTGATGGTTCTGTTGTGCCCTTCTGAAAAAATCATCAATTCATACATTCAAAGTCAAATGGTTTAGCATAAATCCAGGCAGAAAATTCTGTTAGCCTTCCACTTTCTGGGAAGCGATTAGAGGACAAATGGTCTTTACAGTCTGGATACCAAAGCCGAAGAAATGTAGATCGTCAAAATTGCACAACACATGGTGAAATGGACATTTTATCATTCAGAAGAGATGGTAAAGTTATGGAACTATACTTCAATGATAGTCATTAGAAGCAAGTCTAACTATCCAAACAGTGAAAGTTAATTGCTTAGCAGCTTGCATTCACACAGTATTTTAAAAATGAATAAAGAAACAAAAGACAAATCAGAGGTAAAAAATAAATCTCTTTATGGAAGGAGCCAATTGCATGGATGGGTTTTAAGGGATTCTAGAAAATCAAAGAACTTGAATTGTAAAATGTTTTGAGGGAGAATTTCAGAGAGTGGGAGCAAGGCAGCTGGAAGTCTTTGCCACATTTCAATCTTTGCCGTGCTTTATTTTTAGAAAACCTTTTAAGTAGAAGGTATGACAATCAATGGTAAGATCAGATTGCCCAAGAATAGTGAAATACACTATTTTAAGAAACTTTCAGGAAGGATTAATTTGTCAAGTTAGACATATGAAAGAATTTCCTCAAACACAATAGGAGACCAGCAATTTATTTTGCACATAGATCAATACAGTAAAAGTCAGAGAAAAATTTCACAACTCATTCAGTTGTCAAAACTAAACAAGAACAAGAACATACTTGTATACAAGTTGAAAAGTAAGACTCACTGGCAGCATTCATGAATTGAGCCATACTCCTGACAGCCCTTTTAACTGGGTAACTAGAATTGGCCATCCAAATACTAGTTAGATAACCAGCAGGGTAAGGGTCTATTTGGCAGAGTAACCATGGACTTAATCATGCAATATGGAGTTCAGACCTATTACACAAAGTCCAGCAATCAGAAACCAGAAAGTAGTGCTGGAGAAGCAGACACACAGATAGGGGGTGCAGGTGCTATTGTGACCAAGGGAGAGCCAATAATCAACATAATTGGTCAGCACAGCACTTTGGACTCGGTTGCAAAGGGGCTTGACAGGAAAGAGTCATGATTACAGGTTTCTCTTGGCTGGGAAATCTAAAACACAGGGCCCATCTCAGAGCAGGTGGGTAGTCACTTAAGATGGAGGAATTTCTACACTTAAAAGGATTGTTAACCTTCAGAATTTGCTACTTCAGTGGATTCTTAGCCAATGAGTGAATTCAAAATGATATCCAAAGCCTATTGATCTCTAAGGGAATTAATGGAGGAAGATAAAATTGAGACTGAGGTCCAACCATAATCCTATTGAACAGTAAACTCAAGGCACTAAACAGCTTACTCCTGCTCCTATCTACATAATAATGGGATAGGCAACTGAAACCCATCTCATGTGCTTTTTGGTAGAGGTACAGGTAAATTTCTGATGGATGTAGAAGGATCCCTTGCAGCAGGGGTAGGTGTCGGGAGCAGTGAGAGAGCTGGTGGGGAGCGTGGACCTGATGAGGAAGTCGCAGAGGCAATAGTCTCTCCGGAATGCTAATGGGGTAAGAGGGAAATATATCTTTGGTGGTGGGGCCCCGATGGAGGTGGTGGAAGATGATGCAATGTATGCAGAGGTTGGTGGGGTGGAAGGTGTCCTCGTTGCATTAGGAGGGGTGGGGTTCAAGGGCAGTGGTGCGTGAAGTGGAGGAGATGTGCTGGAGGGCATCGTCAACCACGTATGGGAGGGAAGTTGCGATCACAGAAGGAGGCTATCTGGGACTTTGAGGTGGAATTGGTCATCCTGGGAACAGATGCGACGGAGGCGGAGGAATTGGGAATAAGGAATGACGCTTTTACAGGAGGCAGGGTGGGAGGAAGTGTAGTCCAGGTATCTAGTGGGTTTGTAGTCGATGTCTGTGGTTAGTCAGTCACTGGAGACAGTGATGGAGAGGTCCAGGAAGGGGAGGGAGGTGTCTGAGATGGTCCAGGTGAATTTGAGGTCGGGGTGGAAGCTGTTGGTAAAGGTGTTGTTCAACCTCCTTGTGAGAGCATGAGGCCGTGCCGATACAGTCATCGATGTAGTGGAGGAACAGGTCTGGGGTGGTGCCGGTGTAACTGCGGAAGACAGACTGATCCACATATCAGACAAACAAGCAGGCATAGCTGGGTTCCATGCAGGTGCCCATGGCTACCCCTTTGGTTTGAAAGAAGTGGGAAGATTGGAAGGTGAAGTTGAGGGTGAAGTCCAGTTCAGCCAGGTAGATAAGGGAGTCAGTGGAAGGTTACTGGTTGGGACGGTGCAAGGGGAAGAAATGGAGGGCTTGGAGATCTTTGTTGTAGCGGATCGAGGTGTACAGGGACTGGATGTCCATGATTAAGATGAGGCGTTGGGGGCTGGGGAAACGAAAATCTTGGAGGAAGTGAAAGGTGTGGTTAGTGTCACAAATGTAGGTGGAAGAGTTCCTGGACTAAGGGGGACAGGACAGTGTTGAGGTAGGAAGAGATGAGTTCAGTGGGACAGGCGCAGGCTGAGACAATGGGTCGACCGGAGCAGTCAGGTGTGTGGATCTTCGGTAGGAGATAGAATTGGGCAGTGCAGGTTTCACTGCAATGAGGTTGGAGGCTGTGGATGGGAGATCCCCACATGTGATGAGGTTGTGGATGGTTTGGGAGATGATGGTTTGGTGATGGGAGGCGAGGTCGTGATCAAGGGGGCAGTAGGTGGTGTCTGCGAGTTGGCGCCTGGCTTCATCCACCTATCACTTTCTCAGCTACCTTCCCAACAAACCCATCCTCTCCCATTTATCTCTCAGTCCTGGCTTACAAGCCTCATTCCTGATGAAGGGCTTTGCCCAAAACGTCGATTCTCTTGTTTCTTGGATGCTGCCTGACCTGCTGTGCTTTCCCAGCAACACACTCTTGACTTTATTCTTAAAGATGACACGACAGGCTTCATAAAGGTTTGCAGATCCTCCACTAATGTTAGGAGGCTGCTTAATGTAGTTCAAGCATGTCAACAATTGTCAATACAGGGATTAGTGATTTCTCTAGATGCAGCGAAGGCTTTTGACCAAGTTGAGTGGCCATACTCTTTTTATACCCTGGAACAGTTTGGCTTGGACGAAGCCTTTATAAGATGGGTAAAGGTTCACTACAGTCACCCTCTCACTGCAGTCATTACCAGTGGAGTTTGATCAAGCAATCCTAACATTTTTTAGGGGCTACCCACTGTCGCCATTGCTTTTTACATTGGTGATAGATCTGTGGCAGAGGTCAGTCATAGGGAATCCCAATATATTGCCCCAGAAGTGGGGTCAAAATTACATAAGATATTGTTGTATGTGGATGATGTTCTCATTTTTGGTCAAATCCAGCAGTTTTGGTGCCTCGCCTGATAGAACGCATCAGCTTGTTCAGCACCTTTTCGGGGTACAAGCTTAATTTTGTAAAGTCAGAGGCTATGCCTATGGGTGGTCTTACAAAGGTGCTAGGTCTTGAGGGCGAATCTCGATTCCCATTTAAGTGGTCATGGGAGGTTTTATGTATTTGGGCATATTCATCATTCCAGTTCTTGATCGGTTGTTTAAAGCTAATTTTGTTCAATTATTCCACAAAATCAAATAAGACCTTGAATGATGGGCGGCACTTCTGGTTTCATGGTTAGGTTGGATAGCGCTCAAGGTGAATATTCTCCCCAGTTTGTTGTACCCTATACGGATGCACCCCGATATTCAATAAACAAACATTCAAGAGACTGAACAGCTGGTTCAGCTCTTTTATTTGCCATCGTAAGCAGTCCCTTATTAAATTAACTAAACTGCAATTGCCTCACAGACTGGGGAAGGTGGATCTCCTGGACATTATAAACTAAGCTCGCTTTTATCTTACGTGAATGATTGGGCTTGTGGGGACCCTCTTTCAATATGGTTAGATATCGAAAACTTTCAGGCAAAGTGCCCCCTTACTTGCTTGCTGTTTTTGGACAAAGTGAGGATAGTTAAGGAATATTTCCATAAGCCAATAGCTATTAATACTGTTAAATCATGGAGGGCAATTCAGCAGAGGGAAGGCAATATTGGCAAGACATATTTTCTTACACCTATAGTGGGTATGCCAGGTTTTCAACCAGGGATGATGGATTAGGATTCAAACATTGGGCAGCTAGGGATGGGTCTTGCATGGATGATTTATTTGAGGGAAACAATGATGTCTTTTTATCAGTTAGCAGAAATATGAGATATCAAGCAGGGACCTCCTTTGTTTTTTTTCAAATTAGGGATTTTATTTAAAAAACTACACTTTGACTGATCCCTACAAATCTGACAGAAAGGATGGTACTCAGTGCTCAGAGTACACTTTCTGTCAGCACTTTATATCATTAACTGGAAGTGACCCCTCAGATGAGTTCGATCGACTCTGCAGAGTATGGTAGAGAGCTAAGCATGGAGGTCTCCTCAAAAGCATGGGAAGATATTTGGAAAAATGCAAGAAAGATATCAATTTTCAATAGGAGCCATGCTTTACAGTTGAAGATTCTCCACAGGGTCCACTTGGCTCTGGATTGTTTGTCAAAATTTAAAGCAAAGGTTTCTTCAACATGTCCCAAGTGTGAAGTTAGTATGGACACACTTGCCCATTGTCTCTGATCCTGTAGTAGGCTTCAAACATACTGGAGCAGTATGGTGGGTGCAATGGAAGGGATTTTGGGTGTAAGGGTTGATAACTCTCCTCTTCTTGGCCTGCCCAGTTCCCTGTAGATGCACATTAGAACAAAAAACTTGTCAGCTTCCTCACTTTCTGCACAAGAATGAATATCTTGTTAGGCTGGGTGTCCAAAAATCCCCGGGCCAGTCGGGTTGGCTTAAGATAATTATGGAGCATACCCACTTGGATTTTCTCACAAGTATGGTTCACCACAAAACTGAGAATTTCTATAGGACATGGCAGCCCTTTTTGGGATACCTCGATAGAGATTTGTCTGCCACACTAAGAAGGGCTTTCATATAACCATAACGATTGTGTTTTATGAGTCCAATATCCTGAGAGGGGGAACTGCAGATGTATGAATAGGTGAAAATTAATACTCTTGATATTAAAGAGTTAGTGTTTTGTTTGGCTGAGCTGCATTATTTTTATTTATTAGTTTGTCAATTATTATTTAAGTACTTAGTTGGGGTTTTTAAATACTTTTTTAATACATATTTATATATTTGTACTGAGGGTGGTTTGGGTTTTTTAACTTTTTGAGGGTTTTTTTGTAATGTTTTGAATTGCATTGTTTTGTATTTGTTGTAATATTTAAAGATCTATCTTTCAATAAAATAGATTTTTTTATAAAATGACTCATTAGTGACTAATTTGCGGAGCACATCTGCCCTTGTCTTCATTACAGCTTAGGTCCAATCATAAGCAAAAAGAACTGAACTCCAGAAGGGACTGCTCTGGACATCCAGGCAGGTTTTAACCAGGTTTTTACTTCTGGTAAAATTAAGTCAATAGGTATCAGGGAAAATGGTTCTCTGCAAATTGGAATCATACACAGTACAAAGGCAAAATAGTTGTGGTTGGTGGAGATCAATCATCTCATTTCCAGAACATCACTGCAGGAGTTTCTCAGAGTAGTGTCTTAGGCCCAACAAAACTACCCTAAATTGACCATCCTTTTATTGCATTTGAGAAGGTTTGCTAGGGAGTGGGCTGTGGTGTTGAGGTTGCTGCCTTGAATTCCTTTACAGATATTCAATCCCAGTAGAGTGTCATTTCTATCTTAACTATAACTTCTTATTCAACAGACTCTTTTCAAGTTTAATGCCCTAGGTACATCTTTTAGTTCTGATGATCTAAACCTCTTCCATTCTGACAACTTGCACTCCCATAGAATCTCTGACAGTATGGAGTCTTCATAAACTAAAACTGCAATGATGGAACTATTCAGCCACACAGAAAACCTGATTCTTTTGAGTTGAACTCAAATCCTAGTGGCCCTTGGTCTGTTTTCACAAGAACATTATAATGATGTATAATTCATTGCTCCAAATGACTTTGGCCTTTATTTTTGGAAAGCTTTTACAGAACTGAAACCACATATCTTTTTTACTTCAAGTCCAAACCTCCAACATCATAATATACACCTTTACCACAATTCTCACCCAAATGCCTCATGATTTAGTACTTGAATGGAATAATAATGTCAAATAATACTGTGATTATAGAATTTGACATGAAAATGAAGAATGCTGGGGAAAAACTGAGGTCAAGCGACAACTATGGATAGAAGCATAATTAAATGTTTCAGGTAGAGTGATAATTCAGAACTGAAGACAGATAGAAAGAAAACAATTTTAAGCCAGTGGAAAGAGGTGGGGCGGGGGCAGGAAGAACAGAAAAAGGAAGCTCTGATAGGATTAAGGATAGGGGAATTTAAATGATAAAAAGATTAATGGCACAGCAGCCAATATCAGTCATAATGTGTATGATCAAACAACAAAAATTGGGTCCAAATGAGTAGCAAGTAGCTACAACCACCTGGGCACAATGTTTCAATCATTTGGATGAATTCAAGCACTACTGAATATGCAGTTCATCCCATTGATACAACCTACTGACATAAAAAGCAGAGCTAGAATTAATATTGACTTTACCTTGTACATGTTCAATGTTTCTTAAATGTCTCAACAGAATTGTTGATCAGCACTATCAACATGTTTTGCAGCAAGTAAAATAAAAATAATATCCCAAACCTATTGATACAGGTCATAGTTCTATTTTTTACTTGAATCAACAAAAAGGTTACCCACTTATGCCTAGGTTGTTTTGGGCCAAACGTCTGATGCAGGTTTCATCCCAACAGACAAGGTGCAGCAAACTGTCAGCACGTCAAATTTTTGCAGAAGCAACCCACACCTAGTCTTCTTTTTATGAAACTAACTGCTGTATTCAAGTAAGTAAACAGTTTAAAAGATGCCAAAGCCCCCTGGACAGTTATGAAGAGAAGATAAGTGCATAAGGTAAATGGATGAATGTAGCATGGGTCAGGTGAGGGGTGCAACTTGTCCTTTTGGTTGTCAGATAATTTTGCATGTATGCCTCAATATGTGCTATATCCACAAGATGCTGCTGTAAAAAAAGGGTGGACATTGAGCCTGGTGATGGGCACCAGAAATAGGGAAATGGTGTCACAGCTGCACACAACTATGCAACTGGCAACCATGTCTGCAATAGTCATTGACCACATATTCTTGACCTCACTGGTTCATGGTCCAGCAATGCACTTCTATTTTAATATTTTCACCTTTGTATTCAAATCATCCATAGCCTCACCTGGTATTCTGAAAAAAAAGTTATCCCAATTTAAAAGTAGTAAGTGAATGGAATATTCCTCAGTATCTGCTGCAGGCTGTCTGTATTAACCAGTGATTTCAGAATTCAAGCAAGATACAATCCCTTGCACCTTATAATGCATAGTTTAAAATCTCCATAAAGATGTGGTTCTCATTTGCTGAAACGATTGAACTGGCAAATTACAGTTCCTTTATTTTCTTTAAATTTATCTTGAACTGTGTCTGTCTACATTTGAGAGTAGGGGTGCAAAGAAGATTATGTTTAAATCATAGATCTTAATTGGATTACATTGTTGTTTGCTCTGCTAAAGTTATAGTATTAATAATAAATTGTTAATTTTTGTTTATTGTATAAACTAGGCATTGAAGATCCATTATTCAAATCTGAATGGTGAGGCCACTTTTGGAATACTGTGTACAGTTCTGATTGCACTGCTTGTCCCGCTATAGAAAGGAAATTACTAAATTGGAGGAGGTTCAGAAAAGATTTACTAGGATGTTGCTGGGACTGGAGATTTGAGTCATAAGGAGAGTCTGGGACTTTTTTCATTGGAGCATAGGAGGTTGACGGGTAACCTTTAAAGAGGTTTGTAAAATCATGAAGGGCATAGATAAAATGAAGAGCAAAGGTACTTTATCTGGAGTGGGGGAATTGAAAACTAGGGGCATATTTTTTATGGTGAGAGAAGATAGGTTTAAAGGGGACCTGAGGACAATTCGTTTATGCAAAGAGCTGACAGAGGAAGTGGTGGATGCAGATATAGTTACAACATTTAAAAGACATTTGGTTAGATATGTCAATGGGAAAGATTTAGAAGGATATAGGCCAAATGGAGGCAGGTGAGACTAGTTTTGTTTGGGAAACGTGGTCAGTATGGACAAGTTGGACAGAAGGATTTGCTTCTGTGCTTAATGGTTCTATGACTATTACAGATATATTGTTTCTAAACTGGAAAACAAAAATAGCACACAGGTCATTCTACCATAATGCACATTTCATTAACGTGAACTCGCTAAAACACAATTGCTGAATTGGGGACACTGTTGCTAAAGCACAAACTTTTAAAACGTGTTGGCTGTAAAATGATTACAATCGCCAACACTTTAAGCATAGTTTCTAAATTACAATTTTTCTATAGTGCGCGGTTGCACAAGAATGCAACCATCTCGTTATAGAAGAACTACCTGTATCATCTGACTCAAAAAGAAACAGAGAAGCTAACTCTCTCATTAGTCTTCAGCTTCAAAGCAGAAAGACATAGGAAATATTGAGTACTGATATTTTTATATCATTTTATGATATGCAATTAAACCACTGAACTCCAGTCCCATCTTTTCAGTCACTCAGGTCAACCAACAGAGTTCACAGGTTATCTTCAGCTGGTCAATTACCACAAAATGTCTGATTTTTAAGGCAAGGTCAAAGCACACTAATGCTGTGTGAGCAGCTCCAGACAAAATAAAAAAAAGAGCTAATCCGGTATATGCAGAAAGAACTCTTGTCAAAGCAACAAAATCCTTTTTAATCCCTCCCTGCTCATTGCACAACATTACCCCAGAAATTAAGCTTTCTCCTTTACTTACATTTGCAGCAAGCTATAATGTTGCAAGTAACAGAGGTTATGGCCAGTGCTCTTTGCAACTTCAAAAGTCCAAGCAGAAAAGCAACATCATCTTGAAATTACTGAATTCAACTATACAATGTACTACATACATCTAGGCATTCTTATTGAATACTGGAAGTTATTTTAACGTTCATTTGCAGATTAATAACCCAGTTGTAATGCCTGTCAACTGGGACACATTACATAATTTTATTTTGAATACACATATAACATGCATGCGGAAGAATGTTTTATGTTGCAATGTAGAACAAAACTTGGGTCTACTTAGAGAGAACAAGATTTTAGCCATAATTAATACAGAAAATGCTGAAAAATACTCAGCTAAGATGACATCTATGGAGAGGAGGAGGATAGGGTTAAAAATTTGTCCTTGTTCAACATTGCTCCATGCATTGTTATTTTGCTTCAAATATCAATAGGTTACTGGGACCTGAAATCTTAAAATGAATCTCGTGATACTCAATGTTGTTTGTGGTACCTGAACCTGACTGTTGTCATTTTGGCAGAGTCTGAGTTAGTCAGGATTTTATAGCATGGAAACAGACCCTTTGGCCAAACTTGTTCAAACCGCATACTAATAGTTTTCGCTATCAGTCTCGTCCCATTTGCCTGCATTTGGCCCATATCCCTCCATACCTATCCCATCCACATACCTGTTCAAATGTTTCTTAAATGACAAAATTGTACTCACCTCTACCACTACCTCTGGCAGCCCATTCCAGACATTCACCACCCCTCTGAAAAAGACTGACCCTCTGGACCCTTTTGAATCTCTCCCCTCTCACCTTAAACCTATACTCTCAAGTTTTAGACTGCCCTACCATGGGGAAACGCTTTGGCTACCAGCCTTACCTACGCCTCTTATGATTTTATGAACCTCTAAAGGTCACCATCCACCTCAGTTTCCTACACTTCAGGGAGCAAAGTCCCAGTCTATCCAGCCTCTCCTTACATCCCTCAAACCTTTCAGTCCAGGTAGCATCATAGTAAATCTTTTCTGCAATCTTTCTAGTTTAACTATATCCTTTCTATAGTAGGGTGACCAGAACTGCACCCAATACTCTAAATATGGTCTTACCAACTCCAACATCTTGTACAGCTGCAACAAGATAATGCAATTCCTATACTCACTGCTCTGACTGATGAAAGCAAGTATACTGAAAACCTTCTTCACCATCTTGTTGACTTGTGACTCCACTTTCAAGGAACTATGAATCTGTACCCCAGATCTTGGTTCTAGAACGTCCCCAATGCTTTGAGGCTATTCCGTGCCGAGCCTTCCAACCTGTGGCCTCTTCATATGCCATACCACTGCTCAAGGGTGAACCAAGAGGTCTCAGCAGCTCATAGCCAAATGAACATCTTGGGGGAACTGCTGAGCTTCATTTGCATTAAAGTACCCATCATTCTCTAAATGGACAAAATGAGGAAGGGTGGGGAGGGATGTCTTCACTGCAGGAGGCGAGCAGCTGACACAAGGTGGCCAAAATGAACTGTGGAGGCTGGAAAGAAATAACACCATCATCCTATGTGGTCATAACCTAGCCAGCAAACAGACGATAGCCTAAAGTCTGAGCAAAGGTCATCAGTGGAGAGCTCAGCAGCAGTGTCCAAAAACTCCACTTGCAAGTAAATACATTACGTCCAACGTAAACAGAATTTTATTTTTCAATTATTTCCTTTATCAACTTAAGAATCCAGCCAAAGTGCTGTAATTGAACATACAGGAGACCGTTGGAAACATTTTTTTTTTCTTCCTGCAGAACCCAATTTCAATTTTAGCATCAATTCATAGAATTCAGAATCCTTACAGTGCAGAAAGAGGCCATTTGACCCACCAACTCTGCACTGACCTGCCAAACAGCATCCCAGGTCAACAAGCAGGAGGCTGGAAGAAGCCAGCAAGCCAACCCAGACCCAGACCCAGTCACTCACCTTATCCTCATAAGTCCACATTTACCATGACTAATCCACTTGATCTGTGCAGCCCTGCACACCATGGGGTAATTTTAGTGTGGCCAATCCAACTGACCCGACTGTTGGAGGAAACTAGAGCACCTGGTGGAAACCTATGCAGAGACAGGGTGAATGTGTGAACTCCCATAAGCAATCTTCCAAGGCTGGAATTGAACCTGTGTTGCTGGCACTGTGAGACAGCAGTCTAATCACTGACCCACCATGTCACCCCTTAAGATCACTGATTCACTTAAATGTTACGATTTTCAGGAATGCGACCACAACTGAAACTGAAAACTTCTCATACAACACTTGATTAGAGAAATATTGCAGACTTAAAACATTAACAATACCATCCTCTTTCCATGTATGCTCCCTGAGCTCCTAAGTACTTCTTATTTTCTGGTTTCAGTTAATTATATAGTTCAGCATGGAATTGTTAGAAAATCACTTAGCTTTTCACATGATAAATGATAATATGTTGCCTTAAAAATAATTCACATATTATCACAATAGAAAAAAATCTTTTTTTTTTCTTGAAGAAAATATGCCAGCTATGGCAGATCAAATCACAGACTTGTTCAGTTTAAATTTAAGTTAGTCAGTCTCACATTGGCAAGCTTTTACCAACTCTCATTAAAGTTGGAATTATAAAAAAGCTGAGAATCCCAGAGACCGGATAGTCTATCTCAGCTTCCTTCAAAGCCAAAAGCTCCATTTTATATAAACATATCTGGTTGTTTGTGATTATTTTTTTGTTTTAATAGGGTACCAACTGACATTAATTTGAATTAATCCATACCCTCAACAGGGCTTTTAATTGGTATTTGAGAATAGGAACAGAGAAAAGAATTAATATAGTTCTTAATATTTTCCCTAAAGAGATATGAATTAAATAGATTGCCAATAAAGCTCTAAATGCACAAAATGATAAAATTTAATTTGGTTCATATGACTGGAAAAAATTAAAAACATAAGACATAGGAGCTGAAGCAAGGTACTTCATCCTTTACGCTTGGTCTATTACGAAGGAGTGTGAGCAATCCCAGTCAAAGTGGTGTCCTTCCTTATCTGTATGTAAGGGTACTAGTGAAAAAGGTCATCTCATTTTTGTGGCTAGTTGATGTTCACATATCCTGGAAAATCACCACAGGAAATGACATCACCAACCCAAAGAAACCCAAACATATAAATAGACAGCAGGAATCATCAGCAGTGCTTCGTTCAGAGGCTCACCGAAGATGTTACCTAGTTGTTGTGGTAGTTCTGTTCGCTGAGCTGGAAGTTTTTGTTGCAAACGTTTCGTCCCCTGACTAGGCGACATCATCAGTGCTTGGGAGCCTCCTGCGAAGCGCTTCTTTGATGTTTCCTCCGGTGTTTATAGTGGTCTGTCCCTGCCGCTTCCAGTTGTCAGTTTCAGCTGTCCGCTGTAGTGGTTGGTATATTGGGTCCCGGTCGGTGTGTTTGTTGATGGAGTTTGTGGATGAGTGCCATGCTTCTAGGAATTCCCTGGCTGTTCTTTGTTTGGCTTGCCCTATGATAGTAGTGTTGTCCCAGTCGAATTCATGTTGCTTGTTGTCTGCGTGTGGGGCTACTAAGGATAGCTGGTCGTGTCATTTCGTGGCTAGTTGATGTTCATGTATGCGGATTGTTAGCTGTCTTCCCGTTTGTCCTATATAGTGTTTTGTGCAGTCCTTGCATGGTATTTTGTACACTACATTAGTTTTGCTCATGTTGGGTATCGGGTACTTCGTTCTAGTGAGTTGTTGTCTGAGTGTGGCTGTTGGTTTGTGTGCCGTTATGAGTCCTAGGGGTCGCAGTAGTCTGGCTGTCAGTTCTGAGATGCTCCTGATGTATGGTAGTGTGGCTAGTCCTTTTGGTTGTGGTATGTCCTCGTTCCATGGTCTTTCTCTTAGGCATCTGTTGATGAAGTTGCGCGGGTATCCGTTTTTGGCGAATACCTTGTATAGGTGTTCCTCTTCTTCTTTTTGCAGTTCTGGTGTACTGCAGTGTGTTGTCGCCCTTTTGAATAGTGTCCTGATGCAGCTTCATTTGTGTGTGTTGGGGTGGTTACTTTCATAGTTTAGGACTTGGTCTGTGTGTGGGGCTTTCCTGTGTACCTTAGTGGTGAATTCTCCGTCTGGTGTTCTCTGTACCATCACGTCTAGGAATGGGAGTTGGTTGTCCTTTTCTTCTTCTCTCGTGAATCGGATTCCTGTGAGTGTGGCGTTGATGATCCGGTGTGTTTTTTCTATTTCCGTGTTTTTAATGATTACAAACATAATATGTCGATGACATACCACAACCAAAAGGACTAGCCACACTACCATACATCAGGAGCATCTCAGAACTGACAGCCAGACTACTGCGACCCCTAGGACTCATAACGGCACACAAACCAACAGCCACGCTCAGACAACAACTCACTAGAACGAAGTACCCGATACCCAACATGAGCAAAACTAATGTAGTGTACAAAATACCATGCAAGGACTGCACAAAACACTATATAGGACAAACGGGAAGACAGCTAACAATCCGCATACATGAACATCAACTAGCTACGAAATGACACGACCAGCTATCCTTAGTAGCCACACACGCAGACAACAAGCAACATGAATTCGACTGGGACAACACTACTATCATAGGGCAAGCCAAACAAAGAACAGCCATGGAATTCCTAGAGGCATGGCATTCATCCACAAACTCCATCAACAAACACATCGACCTGGACCCAATATACCAACCACTACAGCGGACAGCTGAAACTGACAACCGGAAGCGGCAGGGACAGACCACTATAAACACCGGAGGAAACATCAAAGAAGCGCTTCGCAGGAGGCTCCCAAGCACTGATGATGTCGCCTAGCCAGGGGACGAAACGTTTGCAACAAAAACTTCCAGCTCGGCGAACAGAACCACAACAACGAGCACCCGAGCTACAAATCTTCACACAAACTTTGAATGTTACCTAGTATGGTGATGAAACATCTGAAAATGAACCTTCCAGCTCAGCGAGCATGCCTACATCCATTTTTCCTCATCTCAGACCTAAACAGCCAATTCCTTATTGAGATTGTGACTCAACATTCTACATTTTACAGCATCTAACACTCAAGTCCCATAAAAATTTTATACTTGAATCACTTGGCATTCTAAATACCAAGAAATATAAACATAGTCTAGTCAATTTTTACTTCTACAAAAAGTCCTGCGAAACTTTTCAGTCCCTCTCGGCCAAGTACCTGTATGTCCATCCTTAGGGAATGCTCCAGGTACACCTTTACCAATGCCCTGCATAAAATGATTATTTTGTTACTCTTATGCCCCAATACCTTTGTAACAAAAGCAAACACTGGTCTTCCTCATTGCCTACTATATCAGCTTGATGATTTATAAGCAAGGATACTCAAATCCCAATAAAACAAAACGTTTTTTTGGTCTCATCATTCATTTACAAACCAATAGACTGTATTTCATCTGCCAAATTCTTAACCACTCATCCAATATAACCCCTTTGCATTCTCACTACTCACTTTTCCATTCAAATCCATATAGTCACTAAATTTTGATACATTACACTCACTACCCTCATTCAAAATCATCAATAGAACACAAATGGCTCAGGCTTAAGTACTGTACCTTGCAATATCCTGCTAATTAAAACCTGCCATCCCAAGAAGTTATTTTCTGCATTTGTATTCAGATATTTATGTAACATTAAACAACCCAAAAAAACAAATACTTTAGTTCATCTAGTTTAGGCTCCACATGAACCTCCATCTTTCTGGCTTCATCTAAGCCTAAGCTTATGAGCACATTTTCCTCCTGAGGAGGAGTTAGAGAACAAAGTTCCCTCTGTTCTGCCCAAAAATGAACTTAGCCAAAAATCAAAGAACACCTAAAAATGCCAGGAGAAATTTCTCCATTAATCCATCATTAGTGAGATCTTCTGAACAGAACTGCTGACTTAGTGCTAGTACTGAGCAGTTTGCGCTATGCAATCATACTCAGACAACAACTACCAAGTTAAGAAAAAAATTTAGAGGACCATATGCCATAGAGAAATAAGAATGGATTTTCATTTCAACTATGCTCAATCCAAGTACAATAGTTAAACATGTTACTTCCCCAATATTACTTGGCAGTTGTGGTACTGCTGAAAAGCTGGAGATCCAGAATCTAATTTGACTTATTTTGTATTTTACAGCTTATTATAGTTAAAACAGACAAAAAACCCACCCTTTGTTGCTGACTTCTATGTCATGTTTTACTAAATCACTTTACAGTGTTCGATGGGAATGGAACTGTATATTGACTGGGCCAGTTTGTTTCTGTAAGCAAGATAATGATAAGGAGTGAAACTATTTCAAGGCTTTCCACTATTGCACCTACATGAAAAGAAATTACAGAAAACCAAACAGAGAAGAGGTTGCTTCAGCTATTCAATTCCCATTACAAGGTCAATACTCAGATTTTGCATTCCAAATTCCAATCTGTTGCTGCATAAAAACATTGTCGCCTTACGTCGCGCCTTGGTTCTGTGCTAACCACCTTACGTCTGCCCTCAGGTCAAACTTTCAACCACTGGAAACAATTTTTCTGTATTTATTTACACTTAAAACTGTACCAAGTATCATCTGTGCAGTCTCCACTTCCGAACAACTTGCATCCATGCACTGAAATCTACCAAACATGGAAACATTCTAATAGATCTCTTCTTCACCTTTTCCAAGGGCTTGATAAATTCCTTACGTATATTACCAAGAATTGGCACAACAGGTCAGTTGAGGCAAAGTTAATATTTTATATACTTTCCAACTTCCTAGTTTTTGTACACAATTCCTCTATTTATGAAGTCTGGAGTATCACATGGCTTATTATTGCATTTTTATTCAGGCTGCCATCTTCAGCAATTTATGCACAAACAATTCCAGGTCTATCTTCTCGTGCATTCTTAGAGTTATACCACTTAGTACGTAAGGTCTCTCATCTTTTTCCTGCCGAATGGGAGGCCCTAGTGGTACTACCATTAAACTACCGATCCATAGAACCACATCATGCCCTGGGTTCAAATTTAAATTCAATAAAAGTCTGGAATTAAGAGTCTAATGATGACCAAGCAGCCATTGTCGATTGCTTGAAAAACCGATCTGGTTCATTAATGCCCAAAAGACAAGGGAATCTGTTGTCCTTATCTGGCCTGGTGTGTGCACACATTCCAGAACCACTGTAGTATAGTTAACGCTTAACTGCTTTCTGGGCAATTAGGGGTGGACAATATATACTGGCCTAGCCAGCAATGCCCACATTATATGAAAGAATTTTTAAAAATTGCAGCCCCTTACGCTTGGGCTGAATTTTATCA
Source organism: Chiloscyllium plagiosum (assembly GCF_037043375.1). Lineage (NCBI taxonomy): Eukaryota > Metazoa > Chordata > Chondrichthyes > Orectolobiformes > Hemiscylliidae > Chiloscyllium > Chiloscyllium plagiosum. The sequence goes on along the minus strand of NW_028270162.1, from coordinate 16,870,677 downwards.
CGATGTCCACCCATTCCACCAACCCATATATGTGCTCCCTCACTGTTTATTTCAAAGTTTCACATCATGTACAAATTCTGAATTTGTCTAGCAGAGCACATGTAATTCATATATATCAAAATAAGACAGTGATCCTAATACTGCATTTTAGAGAATTCCACTATATACTTTACTCCAGGAACAACTTTTCAAATGCAGTGGATTGAAATGTCCTGGAACACACTGCCTAAAAAAAAGGTGTGGAAGCAGTGATGATGAACAATTTCAGAATGAGATTTTATGGTCACTTTAGAATAATAAGTGTGCAAACAACAGGGAATGGAGCCAGCATAAATGGTTGGCCAAATGGAAGGATGGTGTTAAACTTGAGAGGATGCAGAAAAGACTTACAAGAATATTTCTGGGACTGGAGGATTTGAACGATAGGGAATGGGTGAATGGGCTAGGTCATTATTTCCTGGAATGTCAGAAGCTGGGAGGGGTGACCTTAATGGTTTATAAAATCATGAGGTGCACAGAGAGAGTGAATAGGCAAGCTTTTTTTCTCCGATGGTGGGGTATTTCAAAACTAGAGGGCTAAGGTTTAAAGTGAGAGGGAAAAAGATTTTAAAATAACTTCAGGGACAACCTTTTCCACATAGGGTGCTGTACATATGGAAGGAGCTGCCAGAGGAAGTGATGGAGGTGGGGACAATAACATTTAAAATACATCTGGCTTGGTATATGAATCAGAAGGGTTTAGAGGGATATGGGCCAAATGACTCTATTCCTTTCACTTTTGAAAAAGGTATTTTCCTTCTGGTGGATATGAAAGGCTGCATGGCACTAGTGCTGGAAGAAAAAGGGAATTCTCTACACTGCTATGACCATTATTTATCCCTTAAACATGGCCCAAAAGAAGCTAATTTGGCCATTATTCAACACTTTTTAAGGGGTGTTGTTTTGTTTCCAGTGACTATAACCAATTAAGCATATTTGATTGTGAACTATGTGGATTTGTAAAGCATCATTCACTACCTAAAGGATCCTGCCCATGTAATTTTTCTTCAAACAAGCATTTGTGAAATTGAGTAGTAAATCCATCAGGCGGAACTTGGTTGCAAATTATCCTAAACCAATCATTGAGCTGGATTAGAAACAATTCCTTGCAATCAATGTTTCAAACTGTGCAGCAGAAGAATTGTATCATGCAACAAAGTGTGCACAAGAACATTTAGAGGGAACACTGGAGTCAATCATTACCTGAAAGTTAATGACTGATTTCAATATGCCACTTTAGTTTGTTTCTTTGTACCCAAAAAGTAACTTCAGGATAGCACAATCACTAAGGTGACAAGTTATATATTTTATTTTGCAATCTGTTTCAGTTTAATGTTCACAAAGGGCAGGTCCAAAAGGAGAATAACACTTTATTCTATCCACATTTTACACCAATGTCAATGATTCCAGGCTAAGCAGAAGAAAGACAAGCTGCCAAAGACAATGGGGAGAAAGTGAGGACCAGAGGTGCTGGAGATCAGAGAGTGTGGTGCTGGAAAAGCAGAGCAGGTCAGGCAGCATCCACGGAGCAGGAGAAGTGACATTTCAGGCAATATCCCCAGGCCCTGAACAATGTGTGTAATAGTTGTCAATTGGGAAAAGAGGACAAATTGGAAAAAGAAGATTCTCAACAGAAGGAAAAAGTCTGACTTTGTACATTTGAACATTGAGATAAGAGTATTGCTACTGAGCAGCAATAAGCCCATTTTCATTCATTAACATATTGTTACATATTCTCACCCCCACCCCACATGCAGTTTGGTATTCTCTGATGTGGTGGAGAGAAAGTAGACAGTGACAATTCCCAAAATAAAAGTCAGAGCAAGCTATACTGTCACAATTACATTTGTGATTTCAAGGGGACCGTTATCAGTCAGAGGTCATATCATAGTCATTCAAGGGCAGAATCCAATCTCAGCCCAGGTGCTTGGATCTGCTCAGCCATCTGTTTGTGCAGTTCAGGGACAGGAAATCCATATGCAGTTCAGTGTCAGGAATTCCATATCAACGATGTCCAGAGTGGGGGCCATGGTCACTTTAACCAGTTTTTATGACTAAAGTCTTTACCTAAATAGAGATTGAAGGGGTTCAGGACAGGTGATACATAGGCTAACAAAACTAAAGGAGATGGCAGCAATACAGGCAAACTATTTAGACAATGATACCTAGAGAGAGATAGGAAGCAATCAACAATAGTAACACTACAATCAGAGTATATATGAAATTAAATCTGAAAATGCCCAAGTAAGCAACACAAAGACGATGCCAACTGTGGATGGAGCACCAGCAAAAAGGTAAAAAAGGCAAAAGAAAGAGGAAGACAGTCAGATTTACATACATTAAGTAACAGATGAAACAGTTCACCTGGCTGCTGGCAACTCAAAAGGCTACAATAATCAAGAATTCCATTGTGGGTAAGATTGAGCATATATCATGAGCAAGGCTAGCTCACTACAATAAGCAGAACACCATTAGTCCCTTGTCGCTTTGGAGATTCAGTCCATTATGCATCAATTACCACCCAACCTAGGGAAAAACGTTGTGACACAATACCAGTCCCAACTAAAACTCTGCAATATACTGGGGAGGAAAAGAAAATAGACAACCCAGTGATCTCTTTCCTAGATTCTTGGTAATGCTGGGAAACCAAGTTATCACAGATATCACTCTAACAGATCCTCTGAATACACATAAGCTACAACTGTACATTGTAGATCAGGGCAGTGCATTATAATGAAAACAAATTGGATTATCATGTTGCATTCATTCCTATCAGAAAGGGATGACACGAAAAGTGAAGCTTGCAGGAAAAGTATTGTAGCTTATTGAAACTGGAAAGCTTATACTTTGGCCTCTAAAGAGAAAGCAGGTCTCTTCATCTGGTGACTTGTGGCACTAACCAAAACCGCAAGAAAATGTATCGTGGAACTTCTGTTCTGACAACTGTGCCCTTCATGGGAGCAGGCAATGAAGATCATTGCAAACTTTGTCTGATGTAGCAAATGCCTTTGGCTTTACTACTAGCCAAAATAAAGCAGAAATGCTGTACCAATCATGGCCTCAAAGAGATCACAATCCATGGCAGATCAGTACTGGCACCCACAATCACCATGCAATCTACCTGTAAGCGCCTGTACTGTTTCACTTAAAAATAATTTCCAAACCAGACCACTTCCAGGATGGCATGGTGGCTCAATGGTTAGCACTGCTGCATCACAGCACCAGGGAACTGGGGGTTCCACAGTCTATGTAGACTTTGCACATTCTCCTCCTGTCTGCATGGGTTTTCTCTGGGTGCTCCAGTTTCCCTCCTCACAGTCCAAAGATATATGAAATTGCCCATAGTATCCAGAGAAGTGCAGCTTTGATAGATTAGCCATGGGAAATGCTGGGTTACTGGGAGAAGGTGGGTCTGGTTGGGATGCTCTTTGGAGGGTTGGTGTGGACTCAATGGGTCAAATGGCCTGTTTCTACACTGTAGGGATTCTATGATTAAGGGTTAATAGTTAATTGGACATGACAATGAATATTTTTTCAGTTTTTACCGTGGAGAATAAAATTGAGTCTAGAGAATGCTGAGAAATAAATTGATGTGTTAAAAACAGTTCACATTACGGAAGAGGAATTTTGGGAGGTCTTAGAGAACATGAAGGTGGAAAAATCTCCGGGACCTGATGTAATGTATCCCAACACATCGTGGGAAATAAGGGAAGAAATTGAGAGACACTTTGCAGAAATATTTGCATCATCTACAACTACGGGTGAGGTGCCTGATGACTGGAGGGTGGCTAATGTTGTACAATTGTTTACGAAAGGTTGTAAGGAGAAACTGCTGAACTATAGAACTGTGAGTCTGACTTCAGTTGTGGGTAAATTCTTGAAGGTGATTTTAAAAGGTAGGATTTATGGACATTTAGATAAGAAAACATTTATTAGGGATAGTCAGCATGTTTTTGTGCAAGGAAAATCATATCTCACAAACTTGATTGAGTTTTTTTGAGGAAGTTACCAAAATGATTGATGAGGGCAGAGTAGTAAGCGTGGTTAACTTGGACTTTACTAAAGCCTTCAACAAGGTTCTGCAACATCGACTAATTAGTAAAGTTAGGTCACATGGAATTCAGGGTGAACTTGCTAATTGGATACATAATTGGCTTAACAGCCAGAGACACAGTGGTGGTGGAGGGTTGCTTTTCAGACTGGAGGTCTGTCACCAGCGGTGTTCTAAAGGGATTGGTTCTGGTTCCTCTTTTGTTTGTCATTTCTAAATAATTTGGATGAAAATATAGAAGGCATGTTAGTAAGACGACACCAAAACTGGTGGCATTGTGGACAAAGGGATCTTGATCAAATAGGTCAGTGGGCTGAAAAATGGCAGATGGAGTTCAATGTGGATAAATACGAGGTATTGCATTTTGGTACAACAAACAAGGGTAGATGCATACAATTCATGATAGGGCCTTGTGTAGTTTAGAACAGAAATAACAGGGGTGCAGGTTCATAATTCTTTGAAGTTTGTGTCACACACACACATGGGTGGTTAAAAAAGGTGCTTGGCAAGCTTGTCTTCATTACTCAGTCCCTTGGAGTACAGAAATAGGGAATTCATGTTGAGATTGTACAGGATGTTGGTGAGGCCTCTTCTGGAATACAGTGTCTAGTTCTGGTCTCTGTTATAGGAAGGATATTATCAAGCTGGAGGGGGAACAGAAGAGATTTACCAGGATGTTGCTGGGTATGGCAGGTCTGAATTATAAAGAAAGGCTGGGACTTTCTTAACTTGAGCGTCGGAAGTTGACAGGTGACCTTATAGAGATTTATAAAATGACGGATATAGATAGAGAAAATGGAAGTTTATTTTTCCTGGGATTGGAGGAGGGGCACATTTTCAAGGAGAGAGGACAGATTTAAAATAATAAGGGGCAATATTTTTTACACAGAGTGTGGTTCACGCGGAATGACCTTCCTGAGGAAGTTGTGGATGTGGGTACAGTTACAATGCTTAAAAGACATTTGGACAAGTACAGGAATAGGAAAGTTTGGAGGGATATGGGTCAGGAGCAGGCAGATGGGACTAGCTTAGTTTGGGATTATATTCTGCATGGATTAGTTGGACCAAAGGGTCTGTTTCCATGCTGTATGACTATGACCTGAAACTTCAAAAAAACTTCTGTAAAAACAAATGCACATGATAATCTCAAAAGGAACACGAACAGTAATGCTGATTTTACAAAAAAAAGTTAACAATTAATGAAGAAAATAAGGAGGAAATCTTTCAAGTAAAGGAAAGGAGAGATGGATAGACAGTTAGTTAGTTTTGGAAAACTGGGTGTCCACAGTTTCAGTGGGCCATTGTTGACTGAGGATAGTTGGCATTCATCAATATTACAGGTACTGCTCCCCAAAAGATGTCAGTGTCTCAAAGCTTTGCACAGTTAATATAATCATATCTTGGAACAACACAAGAGAGATTATTTAGGCCATCTGGCCTGTTCTTGCTCTCAATTGTTTATACCAATTTATCACCCACCTCTGTTCCTAGCCTGGCAACTTTTCTCCTTCAGACATCTATCCAATCCTTGTTGCAAGTACAAATGAATCTATTTCCACTCCACTTCCAAGACAATATGTTCTAGATCATAACTTGCTGTGTTAAAAAGTCCTCATCTCCCTTAGCTTGTTTGTTAATTACCTTGAACGTAGCTCCCTCCTGCAAGTGAGCAAGTTTCCTACCACATACTCTATCAAAATACTTTTTAATTTTGAATAACTGAAAAATTTCTTCTAATTCATTACAGCATTTTATGAAATGTTTAATGAAGTCTATACAGTCAACATCCATAAACACTATGTTCATATGTTCCTCAAAAAGAGAGTCGTGATTAAGGGTCCATAAGACCATAAAACTACTGAAAGTGAAACTTAAATTAATAAAAAGGAAATGGCAACTTATTAAAAGAGTACAAGTTTTACAAAATATTTTATCACGATAGGGAAATGAGGATCATAAGTAAAATATTTTACCAATGCCTAGTTGTTCTCGAATCAGTGTTGACCTTCTCCTCTGGAACTGATGTAATTCTTGAAACATTATGTAGTAAGTATCAGTTCTTTTATTCAGCAATGGATGGTGTGTGACTCGGAGAATTGTGAGGATATTCCAATGAATCAATTGCCCTTATCTTTCTTGGTGGTAGAGAGATGTTTGGGAGGTGCTGCCCACGAGACTAAGTGACGTTACTATATTTCCTGTAGATGCTGGTAAACACTGCAGCCACATTTTAACAGTCAAAGGAAGAGGGGTCTGTTTTGTGAGGAATGATCAAGTACTAAATGCCTAAAATCTCTGGAACTTAAAAGATTGGGATGATGTAATTGAACCAATAAGGAAGTCAGTTTTTGCAGAACTAAGTTTAGGGGAAGTTTCTTTGGAATTCTATTCCCAAGAGGACTAGGTCAGCTAAGTCAGTGAGTGCATTCAAAATGAAGGTTGCCAAATGTTTGGACACTAAGGGAATTAATGGATATGGTAATAGGTGAGAAAGTGTAGCTGGTGTAAATGTTCAGCCATGATCTTACTGAAATATTTAAATGAATTATATGCCTTACTCCGGTTTCTAGTTTCTGTTTTAATGTGCTTAGGTTGATGGATTAATTAAACTAGACACACTCTTTACAAACTCATGTTGATGCTACTTGATAAACTAATATTTACTTAAGATCAAAGTCTGTCCTAATAATTTCCCCTATATGTATGATTAAACTGAAATCTACAGCCACCTAGTTTTAACCACCATCACTTCTTAAAATAGTGGAGTTATATTTACAGTTTCCAATTAAAAAGCATAATTTCTGAAACAAGTAAGTTTTACAACATTGTGACCTTAGATATAGAGTCATAGACATGTACAGCATGGAATCAGACCTTTCGGTCCAACTTGTCCATGCCAACCAGATATCCCAACCTAATCTAGTCCCAATTGCTAGCAGTCGGCCCATATCCCTCTGAACCCTTCCTATTCATATATCCATTCAGATGCCTTTTTAAATGTTGAAATTGTACCAGCCTCCACCACTTCCTCTGGTTGCTCATTCCATACATGCACCACCTTCTGCGTGAAAGCGTTGCCCCTTAAGTCTCTTTTATATATAGGAAGGGTTTGGAGGGATATGGGCCGGGCGCTGGCAAGTGGGACTAGATTGGGTTGGGATATCTGGTCGGCATGGATGGGTTGGACCGAAGGGTCTGTTTCCATGCTGTACATCTCTATGATTCTATGACTCTATATCTTTCCCCTCTCACCCTAAACCCATGCCCTCTAGTTCTGAACTCCCCCACCCCAGGGAAAATACCTTGTCTATTTATCCTATCTATGCTCCTCATGATTTTATAAACCTCTATAAAGTCACGCCTCAACCTCTGATACTTCAGGGAAAACAGCCCCAACATATTCAGCCTCTCCCTATTGCTCAGATCCTCAAACCAGGCAAATCTTGCAAATCTTTTCTGAACCCTTTCAAGTTTCACAACATCCTTTCGATTGGAAGGAGACCAGAATTGCATGCAACATTCCAAAATTGGCCTAACCAATTTCCTGTACAGCTGCAACATGACCTCCCAATTCCTGTACTCAATACTCTGACCAATAAAGGAAAGGATACCAAATGCCTTCTTCACTCTCCTGCGACTCCACTTTCAAGGAGCTATGAACCTGCACTCCAAGGTCGCTTTATTCAGCAACACTCCCTAGGTCCTTACCATTACGTGTATAAGTCCTGCTAAGATTTGCTTTCCCAAAATGCAGCACCTCGCATTTATCTAAATTAAACTCCACCTGCCACTCCTGAACCCACTGGCCCATCTGATCGAGATCCCATTGTAATCGGAGGTAACCATCTTCATTGTCCACTACACCTCCAATTTTGGTGTCAGCTGCAAGCTCACTAACTAGACATCTTATGCTGCCATCCAACTCATTTATATAAATGATGAAAAGTAATGGACCCAGCACTGATCCTTGTAGCACTCCACTGGTCATAGACCTCCAGTCTGAAAAACAAACCCCCTCCACCACCCTCTGGCTTCTACCTTTGAGCCAGTTCTGTATCCAAATGGCTAGTTCTCCCTGTATTCCATGTGATCTAACCTTGCCAACCAGTTTCCCATGGGGAACCTTGCGACCGCCTTACTGAAGTCCATATACAGAGGGACCTTGATTATCTGAATATCAATTATCTGAATATTGGATTATCTAAAGAAAATCTCAAGGTCCCGATAGCAACATTACGTCAAAGAGCTGTTTCAACCCTGATCGCATCTTTTGTTTACAATGATTAAAAATGAACTCGGCTCACTGAAATGCAGCCAAAAACAGTCCTGGACAGTTGAGGCACCATCTCCAAATGACTTACCTCCTGGCCTCTCCCCTCTCCCCAAGATAATCTCTCGAACATTGTCCTGTACAGGGCAGTGGAACCTGTAAAAAGGTTGGTTAAAAAGGTGTGCGCGCGCTGTTTGGAGACTTACCCCAAAGGCGGCAGGGGCGGAACGCGCAGCCGGGGGTTGGACGGTGGGCGCGAATGGACGGAGGTGGGCTTGGGACGGACAGGGTGGGAGTCGGGATGGGGTTGGGGATGGTTGGCTGAGGCAGGCAGGGGGCATGCAGGTGGCAGGGTCTCGCATGCAGTGTGTTGCTGCCTCGTCTCCTGAATGGGGAGCAGACTTCACAAAAAACTCAGCCCCAGAGGAAATCAATTTACTGAATAATCAATTATCCGAATGAAATAATGCTCGGATAATAGAGAGTTTCCTCTGGCGATCATGTCCACTGCTCTGCCCCCACCAATCCCTTTGTTACTTCTTAAAAAAAACTCAATCAAGTTCATGAGACATGATCTTCCACACACAACGCCATGTTGACTATTCCTATTCAGTATTTGGAAAGGCAAAGACATGTAAACCCTGTCCCTCAGGATTCCCTCCAACAACTTGCCCACCACCGATGTCAGGCTCACTGGTCTGCAATTCCCTGGCTTGTCCTTACCACCTTTCTTAAATAGTGGTACCACATTAGCCAACCTCCAGTCTTCTGGCATCTGCAAATTCAATTGCTTTTTATAAAATACTGTGTGCAGAAACTATTAGATCCCAGAGCTGGGTATTACAATTTTGATTATTTATTGTTTCTTTTAAACAAAATACTAAATCTACTCAAGTTTGACCCTGGACTCATTATTAGTTTATACTACTGGTATTTTATCATTCTATAGGTATAAAGTACTCACTTACGTACCAAACTTGCTATTTCCTCATTATCCATTGCAGTCTCACCTACATCATTCAACAGTAGGCCACTCTTCCCCATTGTCACTTTTTCTTCAATACGAAAGATAAAATATTTGGTCAAAATGAGTATAACAGATTTCATCTGTCTATCCCATGACATTCTATCCCCATTCCATGAAACACTTCAAAATGAAATCTCAGCTTTCTCTTTGGTTTTTTTGCATTTTACTAATTATTTAACTCCAATTGCTTTAAAATTTCGCCATGTATGAAGAACAGATTTTCAATCTTTCCTGTTTTTACATTTACTCATTAAACGTAAATGAAGAAATTGGTCAATTTAAACAGTAGCTTGTGACTTTCTGCTTCTTTCCTCAAATTCCATACAAAAGTCAACATTATCACAATTTGCAAGATATCCTCTTACCATCAGGCTCTATGGTTCCTGCCAAGTTTACTTGGCTCAAAGCAGCCTTTCCTGTTTGGTTTGTTTACATATGAGGATTCACTTGATTAACCATTCGATTTTAGCACTTCAATGGTTAAAAGAATTGGTGTCTTGATTTTAGCCAAAGATCAGCATTCTGGAAGCATCCCACTGCTAAAGTATCACATTTCATAATTTCAGGATGAACGAACACACTTCTTTAGCTAAGGAAATACTTTGGAAGTTGTATGGTTTCTGTTGTATGTTTATAAAAAACAGATCTGAAGCTCAACATGTTTGATGTCACAGATGCAATCAACATTTGGCACAAATTCACATCTCAAGCTAAGAATACCACTGTATATTTAAGATCACATTGATGTATTATGAAGATGTGGGTGTACTGTACCTTCAAAGTGTTAAAAGCTAGCAAAAACTACCTGACAACACCAAGTGTTCCGAAAAAAGATACAATGTAACATGTGCTCCAGCTACTTGGGTAGCTAGTTGCCTGAAAATGACAAAATATACTTGAATTAAGCCAATCAGTTTAAATTATACATAAAAAAAAACAAAATCTAATCCAGTTTGAATTTAGTATATTGACAATTTTAAAAGCCAATGACAATCTGACGCTTTGAGGGTATAAGACCGGGGAAAATTGAACAGTTGAGAGGAGAACTGCCAAGCCAACGACATCTGCACACTAGGCAAAAATGAGGACTGCAGATGCTGGAAACCAGAGTTTAGATCAGAGTGGTGCTGGAAAAGCACAGCAGGTCAGGCAGCATCCAAGGAGCAGGAAAATTGACGTTTCAGGCAAAAGCCCTTCATCAGTGTGACATCTGCACACTGCCTAGATAAATAGCTCTCAAAACATACCTTTATCGATCAGTAACTTGTGAAGCAGAACCCCCAAAAAGAAGACAGGAATACAGAGAAAACTGAAAGCTGACTGGTTTTGAGGTAAGTAGTTTTGTTTTGTACATCATAATCTGGAGTTTTATCAGACTAGTATTGTAGAAGGGGAAGGTAAAAGATAGGTTAGAAAAAGGGCTTTTAAATAGATGTTAGTAATTATTCTCTTATACTTTAAGAAATAAAGTTGTTAATTTTTTCTTTAAATAGTGCTTGGCCCCTCAATTTTCACAGATTACTGCACGGGATAAATCTTTTCTGTGTTGCATGTTTAAATTAGGAGAGTGGTTTACCCTGTGTCATAACAGATGGGACTGCTTGTGCAATATGCAATATAGATCGATAATCTTACTATGGCATGGTACATTTGGTTAACAAGATTGAAAGTCAAGACTTGCCCATTGGAAAATCCCAAACTGTGTCTGTGCCATTCAATACTTATCAGTTCTTTAACTATGAGTGCACTAAAAATGATCTGAGAATCCTCAGTTAGGAGATCTGTCAGCCTGGAGGAGAAA